>NC_041387.1:298081012-298088861 GCF_002162155.2 Triticum dicoccoides | reverse complement strand
CGAGCTTTTCCTTCGGGAATCCCCACCCTACAGCCCAATGAACGCCCCCCACCCAACCGCCGGTGACTACCAACCAAAGGTCTCACGACTTCGAATACCCACCGACCACTAATTTATTACCATTTATGTCCTTCATATACGCGCTGACGGGTGGGCCCTATAGTAATGTGCGCTGCTGAATGTGGACCGTTTGACTAGTCAATTGATCGTGTTATCAACAAATTATAGAGCTGTATGGTGAGCCAGTGACCGTATGATCACCCTAAAATGTACTCCTATTTTATTAACATAGTACAGACTCAAACTACCATTTCTTTCTTTCATATACGGGCTGACAGGTGGGCCCCACGGTTATGCGCCCCGATGGTGCAACACTAGTTGCGCCGCATGGAAGGTTTGACTGGTCAACTGATTGTGTCATCAACAAAATACGGAGTTGTACGGGTGAGCGAGTGACCGTATAATCATGACATGTATTTGTTTAACACGGTACAGACGCAAGGGCTCATATATACGTGCAAGCACTCACCGCTATAAGCGCACACACGCGAACCCTACCCCTATGAGCACCTTCTAGAGAGTGGGCCAGCATATATGATCTGGAGATTTTACGAAGTCACCATAGGTGCCTCGTAGTCGAGTGGAACGTCTCCTACCACTGAACGTACATCGCTAGAAAATACTGAAATTAACACAAGATAAATGCGAGCACCGGGACTTTAACCTTGGTGGGCTCGAGAAACCACTGTCCTCTAACCATCCAACCACATGTTGGTTAGCACGACAAAATGTATGTGGTGACCGTGATGAGCTTATTCTGAAGTCCAGTAACCATATCGTGCTTTCGCTTCAAATACAATGACCGTAAGTGTCATCAACAAAATACGGAGCACGCATCAAATGCAAAGTCCGTCAGTGTCATCAACAAAATATGGAGACGTATCGTGAGCTAGATACTGTTGTACTATTGTATATGCTTATTTTCTTAGTGGCCGATTGCGTGTGTGGTGTGGTGGGCACATCATTTCTAGTTGTGGTGGGTCAACATGACGACTCATGGGTCGGTTCCATCCTGCGCCACATATAGGTTGGACCGAGACGTGTTATACGAAGACCCTTGTGGAGGACTCGGTGTACAACACGAAGTTACCAGAGTCACAGAAGACTCTATCCCCACTGGTGATAAGCCGACTATATATGATTTGTAACCCTAGGCCCTTAGTCTGTTATACAAGCTTGGGGGCTAGTTCGTCGATAGTATACACACACGCACAATGCCTGGTATTCACGTGTACTTTGTACACACCCCTATCACTAATATACAGTACCAGGAGTAGGCTCTTTCTTCAACTGCAAGGGTCCGATCCGAACTAGGGTAAAACTTTGCCTCGTATTACCATCCAGCCTAACTACCAGGGATATCCTACCGAAAGATATGATGAAATCATATATGCCAACTACTAAGAGAGAGGTGTGTCGGGGGGGGGCAATGTGTGCGAGAGAGGCGTAAAGATAATGTGTGTGCGGGAGACACGTAGGCACATATATGTGCGTATGGAGGGCTAGTAGAGACCATGCATGTGTATATATGCATGTGAGAGAAATAGTGTTTTCCAACTGAGATTAGTGAAAAGAGTGGTACATAGTAGTCAGAAAGAGAGAGAGAAACAGAGAGAGCATGTGCGTGAGACACCCCGGCACCCTGAGGGAGATTGTGAGCATGTGTGAAAGAGAAATGCCGATGCATATAAAGTGTGTGCACTTATGTGTTAGATAGAGAGATATATAACGCGTTTGTGAGAACGGGGCGAGGCAGAGTGCATCTACGTGTAAAAGGTGATTCTACACATTAAATTAAAATATAAATGGCATTATTATTTTTGGATGAGATCATGAATTTTGCAAATTGCGTATGGACAAAAATCGGTCTATCAGACACCCATACTCTATTGAATTCTAGCATGCGCATGTGTTTATTTCATATTATCGATCCATAGAGTGAGAGCGGTTTGAAATACAGGCAATGGATGCTTTTGCAATTCATATATAAACATTAATTAGTGCACTCCATGTTGTTAGTGTGAAGCACTTTATACATTTGTCACTCGCATGGATACATTCCAAATTGCTAGCTACAAAATAGAATACATGTCGAATTCAACATAAAGGGGGTTTCGAAGATTTGAATTCATAGGAAGTGCATTCATCTATTGGAACCCGAGATAATGGCATTTGTAAATCAGATGTAAAAGGGGGCATCAATCTTTGTTGTGAGTTTGAACATGCTATATATATTCATACGCATATCTAACTTTTTGTTTTGTAACCAAGGAGATTATATCTGGAACCATGCATGAACTGAGGTAAGTTGCATATTTTTTAATATATACTCGTGTACAATGTATATTCAAATGTACCCCTCCATTCCAAAATAATCGTACCTTTAGGATTTTCAAGAGTAAATATTTATGAAGTTTGACAAATCATGAAAGTTCAATTCAAGCGAACCGAAAACGTTAATGCTTCTACTCCCAAATATTGAACGAAGCGCCAAATAGGCCTCTGGTCACCCGAAACCGTGCGAGACTAATGTTTGGTGGTAGGAAATTACTGTCCTGACTCTGGCCCGTGTAGCCTATCGGCCCGATGTCCAAAGGTCTAAACCGGGGTAGGTTTGTAACTTCACCAAGACGCCAGTCTCAACCGCCTCCGAGAATCATTCATACGCCGTGGGCACCTAAACCCCATGCGCTCGCGAAATCTATCCCGCCCACATTTGGGACACCTGACATGACTGTCCTACCCCCAACCCGCAAAATGTCTGAAATTTTAGATGGGGGCAAAGTTTGTAACTTCCCCAAATTTCAAACAAGCGCTTGTCAAACCGAAACATTGTTCCCCCTTAGTTCCCCGCCTCCCTCCATTTCCCCATTCATACTCCGTGGGCGCGAAAACGCCCTCTCCACCAGCCATGAAACCTCAGCCTCCTCCGTCCTCCACCCCATAGCAGCCAATCCATCACCGCCCTCCTCCATCACGCCTGAGCCGGTACCCCGACGTTGTCGTCCAACACAAATGCAACCGCAACGCCCTCAAGGACTTAGCAGCTGAAGCCAAGGCAGAGCTGCCTTCACGACGCCGACACCGACATGCGCAGTGCCAGAACCACTCCGACCACACCGTCATGCGCCTCACTGTTGCGGCTCCACTGTCGCAACCGTCCACCGCACTGGAGTTGTTCCCGCTACGCCATCGTTCGCCGCCTCGGATCTGCTTCCCCGCTGCCGACAGACGGCCACCGCACCACACTCAACAACTTGGCCATGGGTTTGTCCAAGGCTGCACCGTCCTCCACAACTTCTGGTTTCCGGCAAACAACAAGAAGATCTTCGGAAAAACAGAAGGAGGACACAACACTCCCAGTAGAAAGAGGTACTCCTCTTCCCTTATTCGTGCAAATCTGATGTCTCCACTCACACCGTATTTATCCCACAAAAGAAACTAGTTGAGCGCTTCTTACTGCATCTTCTTCGTGATACTAAATGCACAAGGTTTCCTCCCTTTTACTATTTCACCTTTTTTAGAGGTTAGTAGCCCGCCTGGATTTCAATTCAGGGTCAGTCGAATCGCAATTAAAAGAAGCAGCACCCGCTTAGGCGTGCGGAGCACCTAGTCCACCTGTTCCCTGGGGAAGCAGCGCATCTGTGTCTATCATAGGGATGTGGGGCGCAGGAGCTGCTTGCACCCAATCTGGAGGTCAGCGGGGCTTGAATGGATGGCCGGGGGCGGTACCAAGCACGGCGGTGCGGTGAGGTCGAGGGGAGGGCGCAGGCAGGGGAGGAATACTAGGCCGGTGGTCGCTGGCATTTCAAGGAAGATCGTCAACACTGACTGGCTGGAGGTAGATGAAGGCGATCTTCCCATTCTTTGTACATCGGACGGTGCAGAAAAAATGGACAGACCTATTTGCTTTTAGTCGACTGTTATTTTTATAGAATCCTGTAGTAATTTAGTGTGCCATGCATGTTGTAGAGCTATCATATGTCTCCCGTCATTTATTTCTCACCGACCTGCTATCTGCTACCTTCACACTGTACTAATTGTGCACACACTTCACCCATACTCACACTACTGTTTTTCTATGCATGGGTATTTCAGACTCTGATGCAGTGTTGATGAATGCAGAAAAGAAAAGACAGAAGTCGCTCCAGTGTAATTCGAAGATAAGCACTAAGCATTTCAGTGCTCTAATGGGTGCAGTGTCAGCAGTTGGAGATAGTAAACGTAGCTCTGCAGTTGATGATCTCAATTGCCACACACAACCATCCCAGGTGCTTGCTTTAACTTTCCGCTGTCAAATGTGGTTGCATGTTGCATATGGTGTCTAGCTTGTATTGCTTCCAATTTGGTTAAATTGCATCTTCTTACTTTACACATTATACCTTTGATAATGACATGCCTTCCTATTTTTGATACATACTACATATGTCTATTAACCATGTTCGTACATCAAACTAATGGTCTTTTGTATCCCTCGTCAATCACTTATGATGAGACAGTCACCCTAGTGGGTTACTGTGAGATGCCCTACTTGTTTAAAGAGTGCAGTGTCATCCTCCCCACATGATTCTCAAGAAACAGCAAGGCTAAATGAAGATAGTCAACGTAGCTCTCTAGTTGATCACCGCAATTCCCCCACAGCACCATCACATGTGCTTGCTCTTACTTGGCAATGTGATATGTGGTTGCATGTTGCATATGGTGTCTACCTTGTAATGCTTCTAATTAGGGTAAATTGCATCTGCTTAGTTAACACATTATACCTGTGAATATGACATGCCTTCCTGTTTTTGGTACATACTACGTCTTTCTATTAACCATGTTCTTACATCAAACTACTTTTCTTGTGTATCCCTCATCAGTGTTCCTAATTTGTTAAATTGCATCTCCTTAGCGTACACATTATACATGTGAATATGACACGCCTTCCTGTTTTCGGTACATACTACATCTGCCTATCACACATTTTCTTACATCAAACTACTGTTCTTGTGTATCCTGCGTCTATCGCTTATGATGAGACAGTCACACGCGTGGGTTAATATGAGACGCAATGCTCTTATAAAGAATGCAATTTCATCCTCTCCACATGATTCTCAAGAAACAGCAAGCCTAAATGAAGATATTGAACGTAGCTCCGTACCTAAAGACCGCACTTCCCCTACACCACCATCACAGGTGCTTGCTCTAACTTCGCAGTGTGATACGTGGTTGCAAGTTGCATACGGTGTCTAGCTTGTAATGCTTCTAATTAGGGTAAATTGCATTTACTTAGTTTACACACTATACCTGTGAATATGACATGCCTTCCTATTTTTGGTACACACTACATCTATGTGTTAACCTTGTTCTTACATGAAACTACATCTCTTCTGTATCCTGCATCAATCACTTACGATGAGTCACCTTTATTCGTTTCATATTGCATATTATTTCTAGCCTGTTGCCATGTATTGCTTCTAATTTGGTCAAATACATTTGTTAGGGCACCCTTTTAATTTGGCAGAGTGATATTGGCTTCATCTTTCATATGGTTTATAGCTTGCATCGATTCTAACAAGTTCAAGCACCTTGTGCTTAGTTTACCCTTTATACATCATACATGTCAATATGTCACGCCGTCCTGTTTTTCATACATATTCCATCCTCCTATCATGCGGCTGCCTTACATGAAAGTAGTGTTTGTCAGTATCATGCATCAATGAGTTCTGGAGAGGAAATTTTATTCCTTTTTCTTGTGGGTTTGACTTGACAAGGCAAAATCAAGAAAGAGGAAGGAAAAGAGTAAGGAAGGCGATGATGGTAGTCCTCTGCAGCAACGTAAACGGAGCATCTGTACCGATTCTCCTTGTACTGATAGTGCATTACAAGGTCCAAGTCTCCGCTCCCCTACTCCACCATCCAAGGTGCTTGCTCTAACTTGGCAGTGTGATATCTGGTTGCATGTTGCATATGGTGTCTAGCTCGTATTGCTCCAATGTTCATCCTTCTCCAAGCTAGGCCCTTCATTTGTAAGAAAAACAAATGTATCCAATTTAGGCAGCATCATATTCTCATGAACATTAGAATCATTACCAAGAAACGAAAGTGCCTGGTAATTTAATTGGCATGCGCGAGCTCTAGTAATTGGTCCAGTATATGTAACAGTAGGGGCTGTGGGTGTAACAATGGTATTGATGTCCTCATCATCCTCCCCTTCTTGAAATGAAGTCGTCCTCGACAGAAGCTCATCTTCCTCACCCAAATAAGGCTTCAAATCTGCAAAGTTAAAAGTGGGACTAACCCCAAAATCTGCAGGTAGCTCAAGTTTATATGCATTATAATTTATTTTCTTTAACACCTTAAGAGGACCATCAGCATGTGGCATTAGCTTTGATTTGCGCAAATTAGGAAATATATCCTTACGCAAATGTAACAAAACAAGATCTCCAGGTGCAAACACAACATGTTTTCTACCCTTATCTCCAGCAAGTTTATATTTATCATTCATACGCTCAATGCTTTACTTAGTTAACTCATGCATTTTTAAAATCAATTTAGCACGTTCTTTATCATCAAAATTAACCTTCTCCGAAGATGTAAGAGGCAACAAATCAATAGGTGCACGAGGTAGGAAACCATACACAATTTCAAAAGGGCACATCTTAGTAGTAGAATGCAATGAATGATTATAAGAAAATTCAATATGAGGCAAGCATTCTTCCCACATTTTCTTATTATTCTTCAAAACAGCCCTAACCATAGTAGACAATGTTCTATTGACTACTTCAGTTTGTCCATCAGTTTGGGGGTGACAAGTAGAACTAAAAAGCAGTTTAGTCCCCAACTTAGCCCATAAACATCTCCAAAAGTGGCTAAGGAATTTAGTATCACGATCTGAAACAATAGTATTTGGCACACCATGCAAGCGAATAATTTCCCGAAAGAACAACTCAGCAACATTAATAGCATCATCGCTTTTATGACATGGTATAAAGTGTGCCATTTTCGAAAATCTATCCACGACAACAAATATGCTATCCCTCCCCTTCTTTGTTCGAGGTACACCTAAAACAAAGTCCATAGATATATCCTCCCAAGGAACACTGGGTACAGGCAAAGGCATATATAAACCATGAGGATTGAGTCGTGACTTAGCTTTTTGACATTGTAACGCCCCGGATTCGTTGCGCCAGGTGTCTGCCAGTTATTCTCCGTCATCGCCATGTCATTTTCTTGCGTGTTGCATTTTGCCATGTCATCATGTGCATTTCATTTTGCATACGTGTTCGTCTCATGCATCCGAGCATTTTCCCCGTTGTCTGTTTTGCAATCCGGCACTCCTATGCCCTCCAGCGTTTCCCTTTTGTCTCCTGTTGTGAGAGGGTGTTAAACTTTCTCGGAATGGCCTGAGGCTTGCCAGGTGGCCTTGGTATACCACCGGTAGACCGCCTGTCAAGTTTCGTGCCATTTGGAGTCCGTTTGATACTCCAACGGTTAACCGCGTAGCCCGAAACCCCCCTTTCTCTTTGCAGCCCAACACCCCTCCAAAGTGGCCCAAAACCCAGCAAACTCCCCTCCATGCTCTCGGTCGTTCGATCACAATCGTGTGGGCGAAAACCGCTCCTCATTTGGACTCTCCTAGCTCCCTCTACATACAAATAGACCCTCTCCCCCGAAATTTCGCGGATGAACCCTAGCAAACTCCTCCCCGCGCCACCGGACATGTCCGGCCGCAGCCGGACATGTCCACCGCCGCCGCCACATCACCCCGGCCGCCACCTTAGCGCCGCCGCCTCCCGTGGCCAAC
>NC_041387.1:298060177-298080695 GCF_002162155.2 Triticum dicoccoides | reverse complement strand
GGCCGCCGCGTGCCACGGCCTCGCCTCGCCTCCCTGGCCCGAGCAGCCTCGGCCACGTCGCCTAGGGCACCGTGCCTCCCTGTAGCGGACCGCCCTCGCCGCCGCTCCGGCGGGAGTTCGTCGGAGTGCGAGCCCCGCCGCCTCGCAGCGCTGTCCCCTCGCCGCCCCGCGCCTCCTCGCGGCCGGATCCGGTCGTGGAGAGGCCCCGCCGTCGACCCCCGTCGCCGGAGCAACCTAGTTGGTGCCCCGCTACCTCTCCGGCCATCTCTTCCACAACTCCGGCGTCATCTCCGGCGAGCCCGGATCCAGATCTGAAAACAGAGGTTGACCCCATTTTTGCCTAAGTCCCGAGATATTTTGCATAATCATGCCTTGTTCATCATGTCGTATCTCTGCATCTGTAGCTCCGTTTCGTGCGTGTAATATGTCAAATTGTTCGCCTCGACGAGTACTTCATTTCGTTCCATTGCATCATATTCATTTGAGGTCATCATGATGCCTGAATCATTGTTGCAAGAGTGCTTCATGATGTTAATCTGCTGAAACTGTTATAACATGCTCATTTGTCATTTTTGCCATGGTTGATGTGTGCATCCTATGAGGTTGATGTCTACATGTGTTTTGAACTATGCTATGTCTTCTTTACAGAGGTGCTTACCATGTATTTTTGTGATCAATGTGGTGACTAGCACAAGCATGCAAACTAGGCATCGTGATGTTGCTGTTTTAGTCCCTGTTCTGCTGTTATTTTGATGCCATGTAAACTTGATGCTATAGAGAGATCCATGCATATTTTGAGATACTTCAGTAAGGATGTTCTGAACATATGTTTGTTGTCTATCCATTAATGCCCCTGTTTGCAATTATGGAGTAGCCTAGCATGTCATTTTTGTGCTCTACTTTTGCTCCAAAATGTTTCCTGGCAGATTGTTTACATGTTATTCAATTTTGCCAAGGTTGTTGTAGTTGATCCTTGCATGCTATGAACTTGCTATTGCCATGCTTAGCTTCAAAAACATGTCTTCTTACTGTTGGTTACCTTGCGATGCCATATATTGCTCTGTAGTGAGTTGCACAAGCTCATCTACATGCCTTCATAATTCTGTTTCTGCCATGTTTGAATCTACAATATAACTTGCTATGTTTACGTGGGTGCCATCATATTTTCTGATCCTTTTTGGCTCATGGTCAGTAAGGGACTTTTGATCTATGCATTTAGTAGATTCGTGCCATGCCTTTGTTTGCCATGTTAAGTTCCTGTAACATGTAGTTTGATAGCTCTAAACATTGCAACCTGATGTTAATTTCTGCAAAGTCTGAACTGATATTATTTGCAATCTTGACATGTGTGTTTGAGTATGTTCTAGTAATTTCTGGAGTTAGCTCAGTGTTCATGTTTTGTTATGCTTTACCTGTACATCATGCCCATGTCTTTTGTTTTCATGTTAAGATGTTGTAGCTTATTGTTTTGATGCTTGCAATATGCCTAGTTGCTGTTTTGGACAGCTTGTCCTTTAAACTTGTTTCATGTGTGTGTGTTGAACCGTTGCTCCGTTTTGAGTGTGCTCTATATGAAACTTGCTTGTTTTTGCATATAGTTTCATATTATCATGTTGCATCCATGTTTTGAGGTGTTTGCTTGATGTTTGAGTGCATTTTGCATCAATGCAATGTTTAACTTGTGTTGCTCATATCTTCTAGGCCGTAGCTCCGAATTAAATGAACTTTATATGTAACTTGACTAGAATCTCGTGTAGATCATCTTGGTGCATCTTAAATTGCTGTTTAACAACTTGAACATAAGGTTTATTCATATCTGGACCAATTTCGAAATATGCATATGAGGACTTACCGGAATTGTTATATGTTGTTCCCGGCCTCATTTAAACTTGCCTTGATGTGTTGCTCTTGTTTTCATCATCTCTTGCCATGAGTAGCTTAATTTAGCCTTGTCATGCATCATGCTTGTTGTGCATCATGCCTTGTTCTTGTGTGGTGTGTTTACCATGTTGTGTGCTTCTTCTTGATAGTTCCCATTCCGTTGCGATCGTGAGGATTCGTTCGTCTATGCTTGGTTTGTCTTCGTGGCTTCATCCATTCGCCTTCTTCGTGGACTCGTTCTTCTTACTTGCGGGACTTCAGGAAAGATGACCGCGACCCTGGATCTCACTACTATCATTGCTATGCTAGTTGCTTCGTTCTATCGCTTTGCTGCGCTACCTATCACCTGTATATCAAGCCTCCCATATTGCCATGAACCTCTAACCTTTGACACCTTTCCTATGCAAACTGTTGTTTGGCTATGTTACCGTTTTGCTCAGCCCCTCTTATAGCGTTGCTAGTTGCAGGTGAAGTTGAAGATTGCTCCTTGGTGGACAGGATTTTGGTTGGGATATCACAATATCTCTTATATTATTAATGGATCTATATACTTGGTCAAGGGTGGAAGACTCGGCCTTATGCCTGGTGTTTTGTTCCACTCTTGCCGCCCTAGTTTCCGTCATACCGGTGTTATGTTCCCGGATTTTGCGTTCCTTACGCGGTCGGGTGATTTATGGGACCCCCTTGACAGTTCGCTTTGAATAAAACTCCTCCAGCAAGGCCCAACCTTGGTTTTACCATTTGCCTCACCTAGCCCTTTTTTGCCTTGGGAGTCTCGCTCTCGAGGGTCATCTTTATTTTACCCCCCCCCCCGGGCCAGTGCTTGTCTAAGTGTTGGTCCAAACTGAGCGATGTTCGGCGCCCCCTGGGCAACCAGGGTCTACGTCAACCCGACGTCTGGCTCATCCGGTGTGCCCTGAGAACGAGATATGTGCAGCTCCTATCGGGATTTGTCGGCACAGCAGGAGGCTTTGCTGGTCTTGTATTACCATTGTCGAAATGTCTTGTAAACCGGGATTCCGAGTCTGATCGGGTCTTCCTGGGAGAAGGTATATCCTTCGTTGATCGCAAGAGCTTATCATGGGCTAAGTTGGGACACCCCTGCAGGGTATAATCTTTCGAAAGCCATGCCTGCGGTTATAGGCAGATGGGAATTTGTTAATGTCCGGTTGTAGATAAATTGACACCAGATCCGAATTAAAATGCATCAACCGCGTGTGTAGCCGTGATGGTCTCTTCTCGAGGGAGTTCGGGAAGTGAACACGGTTTCTGGGTTATGATTGACGTAAGTAGGAGTTCAGGATCACTTCTTGATCATTGCTAGCTTCACGACTGTTCCATTTGCTCTCTTCTCGCTCTTATTTGCATATGTTAGCCACCATACTTGCTTAGCCGCTGCTGCAACCTCACCACTTTACCCCTTCCTTTCCCATTAAGCTTTGTTAGTCTTGATACCCATGGTAATGGGATTGCTGAGTCCTCGTGGCTCACAGATTACTACAACAACAGTTGCAGGTACAGGTTGTGCGATGATCATGACGCGAGAGCGATGTTTGCTTGTTTCGGAGTTCTTCTTCTACTTCTTCTTCGATCAGGGGATAGGTTCCAGGTCAGCAGCCTGGGCTAGCAGGGTCGATGTCGTTTGAGTTTCTGTTTGTGCTTCATCTGTAGTCGGATGATGTTCTTATGTATTGTCATGTTGTATCCGTGTGGCATTGTATGCCCTTTGTATGTATCCCCATCTATTATGTAATGTTGATGTAATGATATCCACCTTGCAAAAGCGTTTCAATATGCGGGTCTATCATTGGTGGGACCTTCGAGTTCCTTTTGGATAGGGTCGCATATTGGGCGTGACAGACATGTAGTGCAGCGAGCAACAAAATGCTCAACATCCCGTCTCATCTTTGGACAAAAGAAATGTGTAGCATGTGCATCCTTTGTCTTCTTCACGCCAAAGTGTCCCATTAATCCTCCTCCATGCGCCTCCTGCAACAACAAAAGACGAACAGAGCTAGTAGGAATACAAAGCTTGTTAGCATGGAACACAAAGCCATCATTAATAACGAACTTGTTCCACTTTCTTCCCTCTTTACAATTCTGCATTACATCTTTAAAATCAGCATCATTCACATATTGATCTTTGATGGTCTCCAATCCAAATATTTCGAAGTCAAGTTGTGAAAGCATAGTATAGCGACGAGACAAAGCATCAGCAATAACATTTTCTTTACCCTTCTTGTGTTTAATGACATAAGGGAAAGTCTCGATGAATTCCACCCATTTAGCATGTCTACGATTCAGTTTAGCTTGACTTTTAATATGTTTCAAAGATTCATGATCAGAATGTATAACAAATTCTTTGGGCCATAAATAATGTTGCCATGTCTCTAAAGTCCGAACAAGAGCATATAATTCTTTATCATATGTAGAATAGTTCAGACTAGGCCCACTCAATTTTTCAGAAAAGTATGCAACATGTTTGCCATCTTGTGATAACACACCTCCTAATCCAATTCCACTAGCATCACATTCAAGCTCAAAAGTCTTATTAAAATCAGGAAGTTGGAGTAAAGGAGCATGTGTCAACTTATCTTTCAATACTGTGAAGGCTTCTTCCTGTGCGGTACCCCAAACAAAAGGCACATCCTTCTCTGTAAGCTCGTTGAGAGGTGCAGCAATGGTGCTGAAATCTCTCACAAAACGCCTATAGAAACCAGTGAAGCCAAGGAAACTGCTCACTTGTGTGACCGTTTTGGGCTGCGGCCAACTCTCAATAGCTTCAATCTTGGCTTTATCAACTTCAATTCCCTATGGAGTAACAACATAGCCAAGAAAAGATACTCGGTCGATGCAAAAGGCGCACTTCCCAAGGTTACCAAACAAACGTGCATCACGTAGAGCAATAAAAACAGCACGTAAATGTTCCAAATGTTCTTCCAAAGATTTGCTATAAAACAGTATATCATCAAAATAGACTACCACAAATCATCCTATGAAAGCACATAAAACTTCGTTCATTAGTCTCATGAAATTACTTGGCGCATTAGTTAACCCAAAAGGCATGACTAACCACTCATATAAACCAAACTTAGTTTTAAATGTTGTTTTCCATTAATCACACAATTTCATACGAATTTGATGGTATCCACTACGCAAATTAACTTTGGAGAATATTGTAGAGCCACTCAATTCATCAAGCATATCATCTAGCCTAGGAATAGGATGACGATAATGAATAGTAATATTATTAATGCCTCTACAATCAACACACATACGCGACGTACCATTCTTTTTAGGCACTAGTATAATAGGAACGGCACAAAGACTAAGAGATTCGCGTATATAACCTTTGTCGAGCAGCTCCTGTACTTGACGCATAATCTCCTTCATCTCCTCTGGATTGGTACAGTATGGTGAACGGTTGGGTAGCGATGCACCGGGAATTAAGTCAATTTGATGCTCAATCCCTCGAATAGGTGGTAATCCCGGTGGCACGTCTAGTGGAAAGACGTCAGCGAACTCCTGCAAAATGTTAGTGACAGCAGGGGGCAAAGAGGAAGGCACGTCCTCGAATGAAAATAATGCCTCTTTGCACACAAAAGCATAGCAAACGGATTTGCTAAAATCTTGCTCATCAATATCATATTTGGTGGCAAGTAAACATGCACTTTTCAATTTAATTTCAGAAGCAACAGTAGATGGTTTATTATTAGGCTTCATTTGTTTATCAAATTCTTTTGCCACAATCTGATTTTCGCTCTTATTTTTCTCCTGTTTTGCTTTATTAGCTATATTAATATCATCTTTCAAAATGGAATCAGGAGTCATAGGAAGCAAAGTAATATTTTTATCCTTATGAACAAGAGTATACTAATTGTTTCTACCATGGTGTACAGATTTTTTATCAAATTGCCATGGTCTACCAAGTAATAAGGAACATGCTTGCATTGGTACCACATCACAATCAACATAATCAACATATGTGGAGATACTAAAATGCACACGAACAGTACGTGTTACCTTAACCTTGCAGCTGTTGTTGAACCATTGGATGTAGTAAGGATGTGGATGTGGTCTTGTGGAGAGAGATAGCTTCTCCACCATCTCCATGCTAGCCAAGTTGTTGCAACTCCCTCCATCTATGATCACACGAACAGAACGTTCCTTCACAACTCCCTTTGTATGGAACAAATTATGCCTCCGATTTTGCTCAGCTTGTGTAAGCTGCACACTCAAAACACGTTGAGCAACTAAACATTCATACCTGTCAGCATCTTCAGGAGCCATGTATTGTGTCTCATGATCAGAATCGTCTCCACCATGTTCTTCACGTGTAACAAGAGCCAAAGTCTCCTCACCATAGTCACTAGCGGACTCATACCCACCATCCTTAGTAGCAATCAACACACGCTGAGATTTGCATTCTCTCGCAAAATGTCCTCTTCCCTTACAACAACGACAAATAATATCACTAGTGTGCCCTGTTGATGCCATGGAAGAAGACGAACTATGTGCAGGCCCGATAGGTGTGCTCTTGGCAGATAATGGTGGTTGTGCCTGCTTCCTTGTATCACGGCTGGAGGTAACAGATGATGGAGGTGTCGGTGTAGTAGAATGTGTGGAAGTAGAGGATTCACGCGGTGTCCATGATGAAGGTCGACCTACAGAAAAGTTAGTCCGCGCCAATGCCTGTCGATCCTGCACTTCACGTTCAGCTTTACAAGCAAGATGGAATAAACGAGTGATATTATTATAATCCTTATACTCTAGAATGGTCTGAATCTCTCTATTTAATCCACCCATAAAACGTGCAAGCATAGCTTCATTCTCCTCAACTATACCACATCTAATCAAGCCAGTTTGTAATTCCTGATAACATCCTTCTACAGAATTTTTTCCTTGTCTTAAGCACTGCAATTTTTGAAGTAATTCACGTTGATAATATGGTGGAACCCAACGAGTACGCATAGCAGTTTCCAAAGAAGCCCAAGTAGCTGGAAGAGGATATAATCTACAATGTTCAGACCACCAAACACATGCAAAGCTAGTGAAAGCACAAACAGCAGCAAGAACATGTCTCTCCTCAGGATATTGTAAACATGTAAATTGTTGTTTAGTTTCCAACTCCCAAGTAAGATATATATTAGGAACATATCTACCCTCAAATGGTGGAATATTCAATTTCAGTTTAGGGAGATGGTCATGATCTCGTACCTGAGGGGGAGCCCTAACACTGCCATTATTTGCATGTGGACGACCTGGTGGTTGTGGTGCTGGTGGTTGCACGTAGTTCTGATTTTGATCAACCTCATCCTCGTAATCTCCCGCATAATCATCCTCCTCCCCATCAGAAGTAGGAGCCACAAAATTATCAATAGAAGCAACAACAGTTTGGCCAGGCTGAAGAGGAACACGACTCGCTCAGTGGAGGGCTGTTTCGCGATGTGGAGGTAGTCATTGTTGTTGTTGTTGTTGTTGCAGAGGTGCGGCATGTGCAGCCGGTGGTGGAAGACGCGCAAGCAGTTCATTAAATTTGTTATCGAGCTTTGTTTCGAACGTCTTCACAAGGCTAGTGATCTTCTCCATGGCCTCTTCAAAATTGTTCAGCACATCTTGCACCTGTTCAGTCATCATTTGCTGAAACTTATCATGAAGCTCCTTGTTCGTTAAGTTCTCCCAGTCAATCTCGTCGGCTTGTGATCCTGGCATGGTTAGCAGCAATAGAAACACACAAGAATATGATCCTACAGACTACTAACAAGTGGTGGTGGTGGTGGTGGGTGTCACAAATCCGTCAAGCAAAACTCAAATTCTTACCAGTTCTTACACAGCAGCAGGCGATGATCGGCAACTGATGTAGTCAAAACTCTCAAAGCTTGGATAAAGCGATTACCAGGGAGAGTCAAATGCGTGATGTAGATGTATGTGGAGCTGGGAAGGCTTATAATATGGTAACAAAAATGGTAGCAATAATCAATTCAGATATGCAAAGTTGAATAAACGCTCAACGACGGTATTGTGCTGGTCCTAGGCTAGACCGTACTAGAGACGCGAGCCTAGAACACTAACAAAATCACGACGCTACACGTAAACAAGGGAGGAGCACACTCTGATTTTTTTATTTTTTTTCAATTTTTTTTTGCATTTTTTCCTTTTTTTTCTCCGCAACAATTTTTTTTCAAAAAAGTCTACAAATGTCCTAAAAACTGCCTAGCCAGAATTTTCCACACTTAGTTTTTTTTGAAACTGGAACTATTTTTCTTCTGCGGATGGCTCGAAAGTTGGGGAGTCCTACTCTGTCACAACTTGGAGTACCGCGTGCTCTAGAAATCTAGAACAAAGTAACAATTACTGGACTCGGACTAGGACTGGTGGCGGAGATGAATCTGGTGGAAACTCGGACTAGTGGCGGATATATGCAGGGCGGTGGAACACGGACTGGTGGCGAATCTGTGATGGAGGTGGACTCGGATTAGCGTGATGGCGGTGGATATGTGGTATATGGGAGCGGCGATTACGATGGTGCTATATGGCAGTGGTGATGATGATGGTGGTATATGGCAGCGGTGATGATGATGGTGGTATATGGCAGCGGTGATGATGATGGTGGTATATGGCAGCAATGATGACGACGGTGCGGCGGCGGCATGACAACTTGTGAGCAGAACTGGAAACTCTAAAGGACTAGACTCTAGGACCAGCAACTTGACACGACGATGCAACCGCAAATTCAACAAAGCAAATACCAAAAAGATTATGCAAAGGCTCAGATTGGTTCGGGTAAGATGAACTAACCCAAAATTTTTTTTGGCTTTTTCGTGGACTACAGGTATGAAGAACAGACTCGATCTAAACTATGAAAAACTGTAAAATCTCACCGAGCAACCTGGAAATCTGATACCACTTGATAGGGGCAAAGGTGTCCCGATGTTTCGATGAGATAGCAATCGTTTTCTGTGGCAGTCGACTTTGACGATCCGACTACGAACGTGCGAAGACGCCGCGCCTTAGCAATCGCTGAACCAACTTCCGAGGGGTTATTGACCACGCCGGAGCACGATCAACCTGACCACGAGGGTCTATTTCCTGCGAGCAAACGAAGAACAAGCAAGAAACTAAGATTGCAATCTGGATATTGCGAATAAAAGAGGAAAGCTTTATTAATGAAGGTGGGGTTCTATGATGCCTTGGTCTGGTCGTTGAACACAAACGAAGTACGCGAAGTTGCAGCTATGGCGAACTTTTAAAGTAAACAAAACCCAAAGTCTAAACGATGCCCTAAGGGCTGTATATATGGAGGAAGAGGGGGGGATTTCGTGGCCCTTGGAGGAGGGGTCCGAAACCAACCCTAACTCTTGTTTCCCCACACATACGGACTCTAAAAATAGCCTATACTTAAGTATTTCGAAAATACATGGGCCTAGCCCAATAATAAGGTGACGCATCACCTAGAATAGCCTCTAGACAATCTATGAAGTGGCATCTTGTATATTTCGTCCAAGGCTTCATGCACTCCTTATGGTGGCTTCAAAGTCCTGAAATCATCACTTGTAACTCCGTTCTTGATCCCCTTGCGCATGCCATCAACAACATGTGTGTTCTTGCTCCAATGTTCATCCTTCTCCAAGCTAGGCCCTTCATTTGTAAGCAAAACAAATATATCCAATTTAGGCAGCATCATATTCTCATGAACATTAGAATAATTACCAAGAAACAAAAGTACCTGGTAATTTAATTGGCGTGCGCGAGCTCTAGTAATTGGTCCACTATATGTAACAGTAGGTGCTGTGGGTGTAACAATGGTATTGATGTCCTCATCAGTGTGATATTGGTTTGCGTCTTGAATATGATTTCTAGCATGTATTGCTTCTAGTTTGATGAATGCCACCTATGACGAGACAATTTTAACTTGGCAGAGTGATATTGATTGCACCTTCCATATGGTGTCTTGCAATGTTTCTAATTTGTTGAAGTGCCTTCTGCTTAGTTACCACATCATAGGTGTGAATATGCCAAGCCGTCCATTTTTCGTACATATTCCATCCTCGTATCATGACTTTGCCTTTCATTAGAGTAGTGTTCGTCAGTATCATGCATGAATGAGTTCTGAAGAGTGAATGATATTCCTTTTTCTTGTCGGTATGACCTCAGAATGCAAAATCAATAAAGTTGAAGGAAATTCGCAAGGCATTGGATGATGGTGGTCCTTCCGAGCAACTAAAACGGAGGTTCTCTATAGATTCTACTCCGCCATCCTCCCAACAAGATTCGCAAGACAACGCAAGGCTAGACAGTCAACGTAACTGTGTAGATGATGAGCACATCTCCCCTACTCCGCCATCACAGGTGCTTGCTCTAACTTGGCACTATTATATGTGGTTGCATGTTGCGTATGATGTCTAGCTTGTATTGCTTCTAACTTTGTTGAATTGCATCTGCTTACTTTACACATAATGCCTGTGAATATGACATGTGTTCCTGTTTCTACATCAGACTACTATTCTTGCATATCCTGCATCAGTCACTTATGATAAGGCACCTTTAAGTCACCACTGTGATATTGGTTGTGTCTTGCATATGATTTCTAGCATGTACTGCTTCTAATTTGTTGAAACGCAATACAGTTTGAACTTGGCAGAGTGAATTGGTTGCATCTTTCATATGGTGTCTAGCTTGCAGTGCTTCTAATTTGTTGAAATGCCTTCTGCTTAGTTACCACATGATAGGTGTGAATATGTCACACCATCCTGTTTTTCATACATATTCCATCCTTGCATCATGTGTTTGCCTTTCATCCGAGTAGTGTTCGTCAGTATCATGCATGAATGAGTTCTGAAGAGCGAATTTTATTCCTTTTTCTTATCGGTTTGACTTCACAATGCAAAATCATTACAACTGAAGGAAATTAGTCCGGCAGTGGATGATGGTGGTCCTTTGGAGCAACTCAAACAGGGGATCTCTACAGATTCTACTCCGCCATCCTCCCAACAAGATTCGCAAGACAACACAAGGCTGGACAGTCAACGTAGCTGTGTAGATGATGAGCACATCTCCCCTACTCCACCATCATAGGTGCTTGCTCTAACTTGACACTATTGTATGTGGTTGCATGTTGCGAATGATGTCTAGCTTGTATTGCTTCTAACTTGAATTGCATCTGCTTACTTTACACATAATGTCTGTGAATATGACACGTGTTCGTGTTTCTAGAACATACGTGTACATGATGAGCACATCTCCCATACTCCACCATCACAGGTGCTTGCTCTTACTTGGAACTGCTATACGTGGTTGCGTTTTCCGTATGATGTCTAGTTTGTATTGCTTCTGATTATGTTGAATTGCATCTGCGTAGCTTACAACTTATACCTGCAACAATCACTTACCCATGAGACACATTTAACTTGGGACTGTGATGTAGGTTGCATCTTGCATTGTCTTCTAGCTTGTACTGCTTCTAATTTCTTGAAATGGCACTTATGACAACATACTTTTTACCTGATAGAGTGATATTGGTTGCATGTTCATATGGTGCCTAGCTTTCATTTCTTCTAATTTTGTTGAAATGCCTTCCGCTTACTGTTTTTTCATACATATTCCATCCTCCTATCGTACGTGTGAATATGAAACGCTGTCTTTTTTTGTATATATTCCATCCTCCTATCCTGCGCTTGCCTTACATCAAAGTAGTGTTCGTCTGTATGATGCATCAACCAGTTATGCAGAGCTAATTTTATCATCTTCTTGTGGTTTTGACTTCATAAGGCAATATCAGAAAATAGGAAGGAAAAGAGTAAGTTAGGGGATATTGGTGGTCCTCCGCACCGAAGCAAACAGAGACTCTATAGATTTGCCACTACTACTGCTAATGAAGTTGAAGTCCCAAGTCTACATGATGAGTTCATCTCCCGTACTCCACCATTGCAGGTGCTTGCTCTAAGTTGACAGTGTGATAATTGGTTTCATGTTGCACATGTTGTCTAGCCTGTATTTCTTCTATTTTGATTAAATTGCACCTGCTGAGTTTATCGTTATACATGTGCATATGACATGGCTTTCTGTGTCTAGAATACACTTCATCTATCTATCATACCATGTTCTTACATCAAAGTACTGCTGTTGTGTATCCCGCATCAGTCACTGATGATTGGACGCTTTTAACATGGCAGTTTGATAGTGGTTGCATCTTGCATTGATTTCTACATTGTACTGCTTCTAATTTTTCGAATTGCCACATATGACAAGACACTTTTAACTTGGCAGAGTAATATTGGTTGCATCTTTCATATGGTGTCTAGATTGCATTACTTCTATTTTCTTGAAAATCCTTCTGCTTAGTTTGCACATCGTAGCTGTGAATATGTCATGCCGTCCTGTTTTTCTTACATATTCCATCCTCATACGGTTGTCTTACATCAAAGTATTACTTGTCTGTATCATGCATCAATGAGTTCTGAAGAGTGATTTTATTCTTTTGTGTTGTGGGTACAGCTTGACATGGCAAAGTCAAAAAAGAGCAAGGAAAATAATATAGTAGGGAGTGCTGTTACTCGTCGGGTGAAACGGAGAAGGTTCTGCCGTCGAGATTCTGCTGGTACTTATAGTGCAGTAGAAAGTCCAAGTCCATCGGCTAAATCTACAAACACAGTATCACCTACTCCACCAGCTGCAGCATCCGCTTCAACTGTACCAGCATCTCAACCAGTTACTCATTCGTTTGCTCCGGAACTGGCCAGTTCCCAAGCTGCCTTCACACCTAACACTACTTCCGAAGCACTGCTGACACAACAGGACTTGGCAAGACAGTACCTGACCGAGTCAAGTTGCAGTTGCATGCTCCTTTATATGTACTCTCACAGTTTGATGTACACTAACACTTTCCATATTCGTTGTTGAACTAGCACCATGGCGCAAGCGGAAACAGACATCAGGGATAATGCTTGACAGATTAACAAAATCTAGAGGAAGAATGGAGATCCATTTTGAGACAGGTTTAAAAAGGCCACGTGATGCTACAGAGTTAGCCAAGTTAGTATCAGAGGCAGCCGTTGCCGTTAGGTGTCATGCACGTATCCTCCCAACGTGGATCCAGTACAGGAATGAGAAAGACAATACCCAGTTTAACACCTTCCTTGACCATTTATTCGTAAGTAATGTTATTCATCGCAATTAGTAATATTGTCTTGCTCTATCCCATACTTTCTAACTTCCTCCTAATAAGACTCACATTCTTTTTTCAACAGATGAGTTTCAAGTTGGATCCGAAAGATGATGCAACTAAACAAGCATGCACTCATGTTTTTCAGTCTGCTCTGAGACATTATCGGTACCACCTTAGAAAATCTCACTTTGAAGGCAAGGCTAACAATGAAATCGCCCAAACATCTCCAGTGGAATATATTACAGATGAACACTGGACAGCCCTCGTTAAACACAGGTCTGATCCAAAGTATCAGGTAGGCTATATATATTTGATCAGACCACATATTGAACTTGTATTTATGTATGTGCCTTACAAGTGTATCTTCTTCTAGGCTAACTGTTTGAAGAATTAAACCAACCGTTCTAAAGTGAAATTCCAACAGACAACAGGATCTCGTAGCTATATTGCACACTGCGAGGCTCTTGTAAATAGCTGCTACTTCCTTCTTTTTTGTGCCATATTATCATATCTATATTGACTTGTTCCAAATACAGAGGAAAGCCCGTGCGGACCAAAAAGAACCTGAACCGAATGCAGTGCAAATCTTCAAGGATTGCCACACCAGCAAGATGAAGGGCATAGCACACCAGTTCAAGCCGCTGTTGTAAGTCCTTACTCCTCCTGCCTTGAACTGATTGGTACTGTGATGTGTTCATTTAACTACTTGGTTTGCAGCCAATGTCCGTTACTCTGTTCACTTTTATACATAATTGTCTTAATGTATCATTTCACCTTACATGGTTTAAAAGAGATGAAGGATATTCTTTTGGTCTTCATCTGTAATCTAGTTGTTGTGTTCACGTGCGCACACAATGATAAAATAGCATGTTTGTTTTATATCTGTTTGCCCATGATATGAATGATGTCATACTATGTTCATCCTAGTTTAAACCATGTCTCTTTATCCTTAGATGTCAACGAATGTGAGGAAATAGACAATATAGTAGGCATGCTACATGGACATATGTTCCGAAAGTGATTTTATTATGTAGTTGGCACTACAATACATGCTAATGTATTACAGTAGTTCACCAAAATAAGTTATGTATAAACGTTTAACCTACTTTGTTTGTTTTTGTCTCATTAGTAACTTATCTGGTACACTAATCTACAAGTTCAAACTTTCAGGAAGCTATGGAACAAATGATTGAACAGCCACAACCACCTGAAGGTCATGAGGCTACTACAGGCACAATGTCACCTCTTGCTGCAGTGCATCAGTATCTGTCCATTAACAGTGCAAAAAGCACCTTCCTGCGTAATTCTAGGTTGGTTGTCAAGGTAACCTCGTCCAAATCGCCTAATGAACAAAATCTTCCTGCTAGATAGAGTGATATATCTGTGCTCCAGACACAAGTCCAACCCCTAATGGACGTTGTTTCGGAAACAAGAATAGTGGTTGAGAAATGTCGTCAAGATATGAATGGTTTTGAAACCAGACTATCAGACATTCGCTTCGTTGTTCAAGAGCAATGGCGGAAAAGAGGTGGAGATCATGCTGCTCCTTTAGATTCTACAGCCTGAAACATTAGCACTCCGGTCAAATGATCTGTGCTTCTATACATCTGATGGTGCTTTTATCTGGAAGGACTGTAAACTTTATGCCAACAGGCCTTTTGTTGTATGGTTGGAATTTATTTTGTTGTGATACAACATTTATGATACTGCCATGGGCTGCAGTAATTATGACGCTATTTTTGTATAGTGTAAGTTTATCTTAGTAATATATTCGGCCGAAAGCTTCATAGGAGCCCAACATGCCAACATTCATCGGGCCCATTCCAATTGGGCTAAAAACGATTACGGCCGAAATTGGCATGTAGCCCACTAAAAATATATGGGCCTAAATCAGCATAAGCTTTCATATTTTTTCTGGTAGGCTTGTGCCCATAGTGGGCCTTTAACAGGCCTAAACATAATTTGGGCCCTCAGTAAAAATAGGCCGTTTACAGGTGTAAATATCTCGAGCCCATAAAAAACATGGGCCTTTAATAGACCGAAAGTGAGATTCGGCCCTGATTGTGCCAAATAACCCACTGGACTTAGCAGGCCGAAATGGTGGCCCATTTATGATGCGGATCTTTGACAGGCCAAAATTCGGACGGGCCGTAAATGCGCCGACCTAATACATGGGCCTTTAACAGGCCGGAACTTCGGTCGGGCTAGATTATCATCATTTTTATATGGGCCATTAATGGGCCCGATATGACGTTGGGCCACATATGGCCCATGGTTTATGTCCGACGTTAACAGGGCGAAAATGACAACAGGCCGAAAGTGGCCCAAATCTATAGTGGGCCTCTAATAGGCTGAATGTCAGACATGGCCAAATATGACCCAAATCCTTCACAGTCATTTATGGGCCGAAAGTTTTGATGGCCTATAAATGGGCCCAAATGAAGCCGGACCTTTAACAGGCTAGAAATACACCGGGCCGTGATTTGGCCCAATTAGTTAACGGACTGTTAACGGGCCAGAAGTGACCACGGGCCGCGTTGATGACAAGTTTAGGACGAGCCGTTAACGGGCTGATTTGACAGAGAATGTTGGGCCTTTAGCTGGGCCGGCCCATTATGGTCTGCAGAATCTTGTGGGCCTTTAGCTGGGCCGGCCCATTATGGTCGGCAAAATCGTGTGGGCCTTTAGCTGGGCCGGCCCATTATGGTCTGCTAAATTTTGCGGGCCTTTAGCTGGGCCAGCCCATTATTGTCCGCTAAATCTTATGGGCCTTCGGTTGGGCCGGCCCATTTAAACTTTGTGGGCCACTTTTGGGCCTGTCCACATGTCAACATATCATAGGCCCATCTCGACCGTTGGATGAGTGACACTTGTGCCAACGCAGAGCTGACGCGTGGATCCGTCAGCCAATGAGAATTTTACACGTGGAAAATCGGCATTGGTCGTGGCTGTTAACGGGTTATCGGATCCAAAATCTGACCCGATAGCTTAACGGTGTTCCGTTACGGTGGATGCCACGTGTCGGTCACCCTTGACGAAAGCACTTCTGTGATGCGCTATTTATCGTCATGGAAGTGGACACTTCCGTGATGATAATTTTGGTAATGTCATGGAACACTTCTACGACAGCACAGGTATGACTATCTTGATTCTGTCATAAAATCGTCATGGATGTACATGCATGACAGAAAACGCAACCTACTGTGACAAACACGTATCATCACGGAAGTGTATTTTTTTGTAGTGAGTCTTTCTTGTTTGAAAATGGAAGGATGGTGCTCACAGAAGGGTGGTAGAGTACACGTGAAAGATAAAATCATCCGAAACTCAGTTTTTCAATCTGGATTTAGCCCCCTAATGTTGTCGACACCGATGAAGAGGGTAATGGACATGTACCACATTTTGTTGTCCTCATTTTGGCGCCTGATGGAGCTCAAATAGAGTTCGTATGGACAAATTGTGGTCCTTTTGTGGATACAACATCGGGAGCGAGATCGTGAATAAAACTTTTATGGTAAGTTGATCACGTCGACGAGCCATCTTGCACCATTCAGGATGCCCTATAATTCTTCATGTGCATAAGCATAATGAGGAAGAGTTGTTATGTACTTTTTCATTTAAGAATAATGCATCTACTGGTGAAAAAGAGAGGGTGGTAGCGGGGCGGGTGATAGACCATGTAAAGCATGAATTCTTCTGTTCTGATGCAACGAAGAGCCTCCTCCTTTTGTCCTGACTGAACCTGTAGTCTTTCTGGTTTGAATATGGAAGGATGGTGCACTGTCTATATGTTATTGCCCCTATATTTGTCCGTGGGTGAGCTCACAGAAGCGTGGTAGAGTACCTGTGAAAGATAAAATCTTCTGAAACTCGGTTTTTCAACCTGAATCCGGCCCTCGAAATGTTGTTGACGCCGACAAAGAGGGTGATGGACACGTACCACGTTTCCTTGTGATCGTTTTGGCGGGTGATGGAGCTCGAACGGATTTAGTATGGCCAAATTGTGGTCCTTTTATGGATACAATATCGGGGGACAGACCGTGAATAAAACTTTCAGGGCAAGTTGATCGTGTTGACGATCCATCTTGCACCATTCGGGATGCCTTATAATTCTTCGTGTGCATAAACATAATGAGGAAGAGTTGTTGATACAGGGCTAACCCTGTGTAGGCCGATCTTTCATGATTGGAGTGGATTCCCTTGAAGAACATGAAGAACACGATGAACACGGGGAAGAATTTACAAGGGGAAACACTCAAGAACAAGTCCAATCACACGTCCACTAGAGAATCAAACACACAAGATCCACAAGGTACATGAACAACTAAAGGAAAGACACAAGGTAAAGTTCCATGAGGTCTTGATGATATGCTAGACGGATCTTCCGTTGCAGGGGCTTGACGATATCCCACATGATCTTCTCACATGGAGGTCTTGAACTCCATGGGAGTGGTAGTCTTTCTCTCTCTCAAGAGTAGAGGCGGGTAGAAGCAAACCTCACATACAAATGAGCTATCATATTTGCTAACCCTACAGAGGAGGTGGAGGTGGAGTATATATAGGTAAGTCCACGAAGGGGTAAGTGAGAGGGGGATACATGGGCCTCGGGCCCCGCCCTTGCACGCAGGTAGGCGTCGGATGTCTGGCTGGGGGGTGGATTTTCGGCCGTTCGCGGGGCACCGGATGTCCGAGGCACTCGTCAGTTATCCGGCCTGGTGGTGGCCGAATCTGTTCTTCTCTAGATAGCTGTTGTCCAGATTTTGGGGGGAGGCTGGATGTCCGGGCTGTGGGGAGGCGCCGGATGTCCGTGCTGGCCACCGGATGTCCGCCCGTTGATTCTTTTGGCCGTCTATTGGGCAGATCCTACGCGGCTTCCCCGGTGCCGGATGTCCGGCCTCTGGCCCGGATGTTCGGCCGCTGTAGCTTCTGCAGCTCCGTCTTTGCTTCCACGCTTCCCTCACGGATGGTGTAGTTGTTCCTTGGCACTTGCACTCCTCCGCGACATTCATGAAGCTCCGGCAATACCTATGCATGCACACGAGTGGAGTATCAAGTAGTATACCATCCTCAAAGGGGTCAAGTAAGCACGAGTAAAGGAGATGATTCACCTCTAGGTATGTGAAGTAGATGTCACACGTGTCACTCGCTAGACAGACATTTGACATGGTGATGTCCGTAGGATGCTCCGCATCATCTCCCCCCCCCCCTCATCATGGGAAAGAGATGGGTTCGCTAGGTAGAAGTGGACGTTCACCAAGTAGTCATCATCGTGAAGCTCGAAATGGGCACTCCCCAATGTCGCACCGTCTTGTGAGTCCTTCAAAAGCAGTAAGGACAAAAAACACTTGGAAAAACAAATGTGGTTAGCGTTAGTGCAAAACAAAGCATTCGATAGGTGAGTCACCAAACAAGTGTCGTCATCATGCAAAGCATATGGTGTGACAAAGGATTGTGACATGGCATGTAAGCATATCAATCAAGCACAAGCAAAGATATCATGGGGACAAGCATGTAAATGCGATGTAGTGATGCAAATATGTGTAACAAGAGAATAAGAATCTACCACGAAGTCATAGCAAGCAATCACAAAGCACTCGACAAATGGTCGATGGTAGGCATAAGAATAATTCAAAACATCAAATAAAATGAAGTGTCTAAACACATGGGTCAAGTGCAAGACAATCCAAGCATAACATGCATAGGGTTTAGTGAAGATAGTGTGGCACTCAACACAATAAAAAGAGCAATTGTTCATCATGTGTGAGGCAATCAAGGCAAGCATGTAGAAATCAATGGGACATGGCATATGTGAAGAAATGACATTGTTGCAACCAAACATATAATCCACAAGTCGGATGCAACACACAAGGCATATATATAATGAGGCATGGAAAGGCGAAAATGACAAGTCGAAGCAAGATCTCTAACATGTTCGCAATCAAGTAGTCCAAGATGACCAATAAGTCTCATGGTGCAAGCAACACAAGTAGGATCCTCAACATCCATGCTCAAGAAAGATGTCACTGTGAAGGCGTGTCCTTGTGCATCCTTCACAATGCCAAAGTGGTAGGAAACATGTTGTAGAAGCGAGTCCTGGTCGAATGTATGAGGCTCGCTCTCAAGATCTCGAATGGTCAATTCATGTGAAGTGGAAGTCGACACAAAGTCCAAGTATCGGACACATGCACACAACAAAACAAAGAACGTATGCGCATGGTAGATAAGCACATCATCCAGCATGATGGTTCTCTTCTCTTGCACATAACCATTAGAAGCACAAGGGCATGAATAATATCATGCAACAATCTTTATGCTCATGGCACGATGCATATGGTGCAAAGAAGGAAGACAAGCATGCTTCACAAGGGGTATGTCAAAATCTCCAAATATATGCGAAAAGGCTATGGGGGAAAATCATTATCTAGACTAAAGGCATAGTTGCACTCAATACATGGCAAATCATGTAGCATGAGGGAGGCAACATATGGAGATATATGACAAGAAGTAATAGCAATCATGTGCAAAGCATGGCAATGGTTGTCATCAACCGCATGAAATGAGCAAGTATGAATCAGCGATGATGTAACAAGGCATGCAATCATAGTAATCAAGTCATGCAAACTAGTGGAGCGAAGATGCAAAACACTAGAGGAAATGGAAATCATGCATGTGAGAAATTAGTAGGCATAGACAATGCACGTGGCATATCGCAAGCACGAGTGTCGGTGTCAAAACCGGCGGATCTCGGGTATGGGGTCCCGATCTGTGCGTCTTAGGCTGATGGTAACAGAAAGCAAGGGACACAATGTTTACCTAGGTTCGGGCCCTCTCGATGGAGGTAAAACCCTACTTCTTGCTTGATTAATATTGACGATGTGAGTAGTACAAGAGTAGATCTACCACGAGATCGTAGAGGCTAAACCCTAGGAGCTAGCCTATGATGATTATGATTGTAATTGTGATCGGCCTTCTAAGGACCAACCTCTTCGGTTTATATAGACACCGGAGAGGGCTAGGGTTTACATGGAGTCGGTTACAAGGAAATACAATATCCGGATCACCAAGCTTGTCTTCCACGCAAAGGAGAGTCCCATCCGGACACGGGACGGAGTCTTGAGTCTTCTATCTTCACGCTTCAATAGTCTGGAAGATGTATATAGTCCGGCTGTCCAGATACCCCCTAATCCAGGATTCCCTCAGTAGCCCTGAACCAGGCTTCAATGACGATGAGTCCGGCGCGCACTCTTGTCTTCGGCATTGCAAGGCGGGTTCCTTCTCCAAATACTCCAAAGTACCTGTTACGACGAATAGTGTTCGGCTTCGCATCAATGTTGTACTCCTCGGCTTCCGTGCCTCAATAATGACCACCTCCACGCGTTGAGCGAATGCGAGGAGCCAAGGCATTTTTGCATTTGCCACCCTCAATCCTTCGGGCTGACCGTCTATTTGAAGAGACGGGGATTCTCAGATCCA
>NC_041387.1:298027785-298059795 GCF_002162155.2 Triticum dicoccoides | reverse complement strand
GCTCCGAAAAAACCATTCCAACATGGCTGGCCGTCGCAGCTCTTCTGCTCGCTCTCCTCGCTCTAAGTCGGGGGACTGGGAAGAGTGTTCAGTTCCTCATAGCCATTTGATAGAGTTACAAACCCAAGGGTTTCTCGCACCAGCGTTCATGGTCTCCGTCTGAGTCGGAATAGCCACTTATAACGGTGGGGAACAGGCGGAGGGATCTCCCAATCCATCTCCAGAGGAGCAGATATGCCTCATCCCGTATCTACTAAGGGGCGTCGGGTTTCCCATCCACCCATTCCTTCGCGGGCTCCTGGAGTTCTACGGCCTCCAGTTGCACAACTTTACCCCTGCCTTCGTACTACACATAGCAGGGTATGTTGCCCTCTGTGAGTTGTTTCTAGGCTGCGAGGCTCACTTCAGGTTATAGAAGAAGCTGTTCTGCCTTGTCCCCCGCAACCAGGGAGAATCCCTGTGTCAAGTGGGCGGGGCTGAAGTATGGCGCATTGCCGAGACCGGATACCTATCCGGCACTCCCAAGAAGGCACCAGAGAACTGGCCTTCAGAGTGGTTTTACATTGATGACATTCCCCTTTCGGATCCAGTCCGGACAGGTCTCCCCAAGTTCAGTAACGCTCCACCGAGGACACGTCTAAGCTGGCGCCCCCGGGGCCCCCAAGAGGAGGATACCAGGGAAATACATTTCCTGATGAGCAGGATAAAGTTACTAGCCAAATCCGGACTGACGATAGTCGAGGTTATGGCAATATGCATAATACGGGGAGTGCAAACGCTTCAATATCGAGGGAAGCCCATGTGGCACTTCAACGGGGAAGATGATGTCACCCGCTGTGGTCGTAAGGGCCCGGACTCCGCCACTGCTCTGGCAAGGATGTTGTCCTATTTATACAAAGGAGAAGAGGAAGAATTCCTTCACATTAAACCGTGGGATGGATTCTCCATGTACAACCCCCCAAACTGGGTAAGTCGTTATTCCTTTCCCTGCTTCACTTATTGCGGTGTTCTTCGCTAAGATTATCTGCTTCGATATTTCCGAGCAGGAACTGAGGAGGGCCATAAAAGGAATCTCCAGCCCCTCCCCGCAGCCAGAGGACCCCGGAAGGGCCCTAGATCCAGGACTCGAAGAAGATACGGATATTCCCGTGGAGCTTGTCAATGGGACATTTTATCAAGCGAGCTATGATGGCGCCTCAGTGGCCATTATTGCCGAGTATCCCGGACTGCTACCTACGTCGCGTGTAAGCCAAGCAAAAAAACCCTATCTTTCGAAGAGGACTCCCTTCAGATGTCATGCCTTACCCTTGAAGTGTCGTGTTTTTTGCAGAGACGATGGTCGGAGCGCGGGGCCGAGCCCCTAGGGACTCGTCGACCATGGGCATCCGGATCGGGCAGGCTCAAGAGGAAGGCGGTAAGGGTCGACACGCCGCTGCAGAGGTAAGGCAAAAACCTGTCCTGCGATTATGGTATTTGAAGTATAACAGCGCCCTTCATGTCCTGTCAAGAAGAGGAGTAGTCGGACTATATCCGGGGATCCTGCCAATCACGCCTCCACCAGGCGGATTCCAGAACCGGCTTCGAGAGCGGAGGCTTTCACGGGGCCGATGCCGCGTAGTCCTCCGACAGAGGACGCGGATATGCTCTCGGCTACGAACTCCGAAGTAGAGAGCACCATGAATCACCGGCGCCGACGGGCCGTGCTTCGGAACAACATCTTTTCCGAAGAGGAATTTAATACCTTCAATTCGGGAGACGCATACATCCGAGCTGCTCAAGGCGGGCTTGCCCGAGCGACGGACCAGTATACCAAAGATATACGGGTAAGAAAATTTGATAAGCATGTATAGCAGTAGCCCCTGAGACTTGAAATGGTTGGAACAACTGTTTTAAGGATCAATTTATGCACATGTCCTTGTAGATAAGAATGAGCAATTGTCTCGGGAGCTGGAGGAATGCAAGGCCCTGCTGAGGGACACGGTTGCCAAGTTAGAGGAATCCCAGAAGGCCTCATCTAGTAACATTTGTCTCAATTGTACGAAGATGCACCAGTTAGTAAATGGTTGGTATAACAAGTCTAACAGAGAATTCTGCAGACAATCCCGGGGTGAATCCGGAGGGCGTAAGAGATGACGACTCGCATCTCAAAAGGCAGCTAAAGGATGGTGAGCGCATTCTTATGCAAGTTAGGCAAGAGAAGAACAATCTTCAAGATGCCAATGTCCGGCTGGACGTAGAATTAAAAGATGTCCGTGCCAAGCTGGTGGACTCCATGAAGGAGAACAAAAGGCTTTGACGCGGCATTTATGGTGAGTGCCTAGACGAACTGTATGATAGTTCGGCGAGGAAGTATATTGAAAGAATTTTGCTTGCAAGAATGTTAACGGGTCGCCCTGAGGAGGAGATGCCCTCATCTGCAAGTGATTTACTACAAGACCTCTCACAACTGCATGAGGGAGCTCGGCGGGTAATCCAGGGTGTTGCTCAGGCCTTGTGGCCATCAAGCTTCCTGCCGAATGGCATGGGGGAGCTTGTGGATATGCTTCAAGGAGCACGGTGGCGCTTCCAATTGTGGAAGATGTCAGCTTGCCGACAAGGTGCAAGGGAAGCCTGGGCTATGGTGAAGACGCGCTACACCAAGCTGGACCCTAACCATATGGCCGAAGTAGGACCGGCGGGTCCCGATGGGCAGGAAATTCCCGTGAGTCTGGTATATGACCAGGTAGCGTTAGCCGCCAAGTATTCTCAATAGGATTGTAAGCTAGATAGCCTGTTGGATGGTATAGAGGAGGAATATAGTCAGTCCAAGTGACTGTGTAATTCAATGGACATAAGTAGTCCCTAGACGGATTAAAATCATTTGTCATGGCGGACCTTTTCGCTTCAGCCCCCGGATCCTGCAGTCCGGGGTGTGTCCGAATACCCGCTCAGTTATACAAAATCGGGGTATGCATGGAAACCAGGTGTAGGGGTCATAAGTGCTTGAACAGACAAGTACCCAACTAGTTATGTTATATTACATGGATAGTAAGAAACATCTTCCAGGGAGAATAGTTCCGTTAGGGGTTCCTTTCCCTGGGTACGCATGCGACGATGCACATGTCCGGACTGTGAACAATGGCGCAGGATACAAAGCTTCTGGGGTTTTAGTTGTAATAAACGAATACATCTTTTGTTCACCGGTCGAATATTCTCTTAAGGACGCTAGCTTTCGGCTTCACCCAGTCTGAGGTACAGATCTGGCTGAACCGGCAGTAACAATCGGAGGTGCTCCCCTTATGCCCTAGCCGAATTAACGGGAACGTAGGGCATAAACACAAGAGCCAGGCAACCCAAATTGGCCACATCTTCAGTCATATCGATGGAAGAAAAGGCACATATGGAAAAAGAAACGCATATGTGACGGGCAAAAAGCCTTTTAGAGTAATTATTTTTAGTTTCCGTATAGGAAGCCCCCAGGTATTGCTTACACACATAGTGCGGCCGGAGTGATCCGAGAGTCCGCACTATATTAGATACTTTGTGTGAAGAGGAAAAAGGTCGAGAAAGGAAAAGGGATAGAGCATAATTAAAAAGGAGGGGGTAAGGAGACGAACACTGAGTTCGGCGCTAGGCGTAGAATCTCTGCAGTCTGGCCGCGTTCCATGGGTTCGGCTCGAGTCTGTTATCGGATGCATTACGTAAGAGGTACGCTCCTCCGGTGAGAACTTTGTCAATGACGAAGGGAACTTCCCACTTGGGTTTGAGCTTGTCCTTCTTCTTCTCCGGTAGGCGTAGAATGAGCTCGCCAATATTATAAGTTTTGGCCCGTACTTCTCTGCTTTGATATCGTCGAGCCTGCTGCTGATAGAATGCGGAGCGGGCTTTTGCGACATCGCACTCCTCTTCCAGGGCATCTAAGTTATCCTGCCGATCTAACTCGGCTTCCTTCTCTTCGTACATGCGTAAGCGTGGCGAATCATGTATTATGTCGCAGGGTAGTACTGCTTCCGCGCCGTACACCATAAAAATGGTGTGTATCCGGTGGTGCGATTTGGCATGGTCCGCAGCCCGCAGAGTACGGAGTCGAGCTCTTCGACCCAGTGCGTATCCGACTCTATCAAGGATCGCACTAGTATGGGTTTGATGCCGCTCATGATGAGACCGTTTGCCCGTTCGACCTGACCGTTTGTTTGGGGATGGTAGACGGAAGTGTAATCAAGCTTGATGCCCATTTTGCCGCACCAAGTTTTCACTTCATCGACTATGAAATTTGAGCCATTATTAGTGATGATGCTGTAGGGAACACCGTATTGTTGTATGACCCCAGATATGAAGTCTATTACTGGTCCGGATTCGGCCGTTTTGACTGGTTTGGCTTCTATCCATTTGGTGAACTTGTCCACCATCACCAATAAGTATTTTTTCTTATGGCTTCCCCCTTTAAGAGGTCCGACCATATCCAGTCCCCAGACCGCGAAGGGCCAAGTTATGGGGATTGTTTGGAGAGTGGTAGGGGGCATATGACTCTGATTGGCAGAGAGCTGGCAACTGACGCAGTGTTGGACAAGGTCCTGTGCATCTTCTCGGGCCGTCAGCCAATAGAAGCCTGTACGAAAGGCCTTGCTGACTAGTGCTCGAGCCGCCGCGTGGTGCCCGCCCAGTCCGGCATGGATTTCAGCCAAGAGTTGTCGCTCTTCCCCTTCGGAGATGCACCTTTGGAGCACTCCGGTCGCACTTTTCTTATAGAGTTCCCCTTCATGGACTTTGTAAGCTTTAGAACGTCGGACGATGCAGCATGCTTCATTTTGGTCTTCAGGGAGCTCTTGCCTGTAGGCCAAGAAAGGCTTAGTCCACGGGGTGATTGCATCCATGATTTCGTGGGCCGAAGGTGTTATTTCGGTGGTTGATCCTCCGATTATGTCTGATAATTCGGAATCTGGGGGTGTGTTCAGATCCGTGCTAGTATTGCCGGACTCCCCTTCCCACACTATGGATGGCTTGAACAGCCGTTCCAGGAATATGTTAGGTGGGACAGGGTCACGTTTAGCGCCGATGTGGGCGAGGACGTCCATCGCTTAATTGTTTTCTCGAGCCACATGGTGGAATTCGAGCCCCTCGAACCGAGCTGATATCTTGACGACGGCATTACGGTAGGCCGCCATTTTCTGATCCTTGGCATCAAAGTCTCCGTTTATTTGTGATATTGCGAGGTTTGAATCCCCACGTACTTCTAGGCGTTGGATGCCCATAGAGACTGCCATCCGAAGACCGTGCAACAGAGCCTCATATTCGTCTGCATTGTTGGAGTCTGTGTATAATATTTGGAGGATGTACTGGACCGTGTCTCCGATGGGAGATGTCAGGACTACACCTGCTCCCAATCCGGCCAGCATTTTAGAGCCGTCGAAGTGCATGATCTAGTTAGAGTATGCGCCGTATTCTTTAGGGAGTTCAGCTTCTGTCCATTCGGCGACCAAGTCAGCCAGTACTTGCGGTTTGATGGCCCGCCGTGGTTTGTATGTTATGTCGAACGGAAGGAGCTCGATGGCCCATTTAGCAATCCAGTCCATGGCGTCGTGGTTATTTATTATGTCATTGATTGGTACTTCGGAGGCCACCGTAATCCAACACTCTTGAAACTAGTGTCGTAGCTTCCGGGATGCCATGAAGATCGCGTATGCTATTTTTGATGGTGTGGTTATCGGTATTTGTATAGGGTGAGGGCCGTGGATACGTAATAAACCGGCTTTTGTATCCGTCAACCTCTCGTTCGATGACGAGCGCTGCGCTTACAACTTGATGTGTTGCAGCTATGTACAGCAACATAGGCTCGCCGATATTTGGCGCTGTTAGGACTGGATTACTGGCTAGTAAGGTCTTTATTTCATCGAGTCCGGCCGCGGCTACATCCGTCCACATGAAGTGTTTGTTGCGCCAAAGAAGGCGGTAAAGAGGTAATGCCTTTTCTCCTAACCTGGAGATAAAGCAGCTCAAAGCGGCCACACATCCAGCTAATTTCTGGATGTGCTTGAGGTCTGTTGGTATAGCCAACTGCGACAGAGCTCGGATTTTTGCCGGATTCGCTTCAATTCCTCTGTTGGAAACAAGGAAGCCCAGCAGTTTCCCCGAGGGGACACCGAAAACGCATTTTTCCGGATTTAGCTTAATGTAATATGTCCAGAGGTTATCGAATGTAAGCCTCAAGTCGTCTATTAGGGTTTCGACGTGTCTTGTTTTTATGACCGTGTTGTCCACATATGCCTCCACTGTTTTGCTGATTTGCTTTTCTAGGCATGCTTGAATCATGCGCTGATAGGTTGCACCGGCATTCTTAGGCCCGAAAGGCATAGTGTTGAAGCAAAAAGGCCATATGGCGTTATGAAAGTTGTTGCAGCTTGGTCAGACTCTGCCATCTTTATTTGATGGTATCCAGAGTATGCGTCGAGGAAACACAGCGAGTCGTGTCCTGCTGTGGCGTCGATGATTTGATCGATGCGTGGGAGGGGAAAGGGATCTTTGGGGCAAGCCTTGTTGAGGTCTTTGAAGTCGACACATAGGCGCCAGTATTTGTCCTTCTTTGGTATCATTACCATATTTGCCAGCCAATCCGGATGCTTGATATCTCTGATGAATCCGGCCTCGAGTAGCTTGGCTAGCTCTTCCCCCATGGCTTGCCATTTGGGCTCGGAAAACCGCCTTAGAGTCTGCTTGAGAGGTTTGTATCCTCTTAGTATATTGAGGCTGTGTTCGGCCAATCTGCGTGGGATGCCCGACATGTCCGATGGGTGCCAGGCAAAAATGTCCCAATTCTCGCGTAAGAAGTCTCGCAGTGCGGCGTCCACTGCGGGGCTCAACTGTGTCCCGATGGAAGCTGTCTTCGTGGGGTCCGTTGGATGGACTTGGAATTTGACTATCTCGTCTGCGGGTTTAAATGAGGTGGACTTGGGTCGCTTGTCGAGTATCACGTCGTCCTTGTCCACAGTGGCACGCAGTGTTGTTATTTCTTCGGCTGCTAGGGCTTCGGATAATGCTTCCAGGGCTAGTGATGCGGTTTTATTTTCGCCGCGAAGTGCGACGTCCGGGTCACTGGCTAGAGTGATGATTCCATTGGGTCCGGGCATTTGAAGCTTCATGTACCCGTAATGGGGTATAGCTTGGAAGCTTGCAAACGCGTCCCGTCCTAGAAGGGCGTGGTATCCGCTTCTGAAAGGAGCCACTTGGAATGTGATTTCTTAGGACCTATAATTCTCTAGGGTGCCGAATACCACATCGAGTTTGATTTTTCCCGCACACCGCGCTTCCCGACTAGGGATAATCCCCCTGAAGGTTGTGCCGCTTTGTTCAATGCGGCTTTTATCAATTTCTATCTTGTTGAGTGTTTCTTTGTAGATCAAGTTTAGTCCGCTTCCGCCATCCATGAGTACTTTAGTGAGCCGAAAGCCGTCAACGATTGGGCTAAGGACCAGAGCGGCTGGTGCCCGGACGGTCTGGAATCGAGGTTCGTCACTGGCATTGAAGGTTATAGTAGTGTCGTTCCACGGATTTATTTTTGCCACATGGCATATTTCAGCGGAGCTTCGATGAGCTCGCTTGCGCCTATTGTTTGAGGCGAAAGTGTCGAAGACTGTTAATACTGTATTGTGTTCTTTAGCGGGGTGTTGTTCTGCTTTATGGCTTACAAGAAGATCCTCGCCACTTTTTGCTACCTGCCGGAGTATCCAACATGCCCTAAGGCTATGGGTTGGTGTTGTGTCTGGAGTACTGTGGAGTTAGCATGGCCCATTGAGCCATTCTTCCAATTCGGTTCCCCGCCCTGGGGTGGGCTTTGGTTTCTTGGGGATTGGATCGGCCGACTTACGAGAGCTGGCCCGTTTAGTTCGAACAAAGGTTTTGGTGAGAGCAAGACTATCTCAAAATTCTGTTTGGGTTTTCCAGGCGCTTTCCATCGCATAGTACTTCTATACTATGGTTGCCAAGTCAGCAAAGTGTTATGTCACGGCGACTTATAGCATTAAGGATTCCTTTGTTCATGCAGTTTTTGTAGAAAAGTGAGACTACGTCCTCCTCGCGACAGTCCTTGACCTTGTTTAGCACAAGGAGGAATCTGGCCCAGTAGCGATGTACTGTCTCCTGGGGCTCTTGCTTGATATGGGCGAGACGGTTTAAGTCCGGGTGAGCAGGCGTAGCTGAATCCGGATTCTGATCCGATCTAGCGCCCAGGGGCATGGGAGCTCCCGAGTTCAACAGCTCAGGATCCGAGGTGCTGCCCAATTTTTCTGGCCGAATACCCGATCCCATGTCCGGAATCTGGGTCATGTCTTCCCTTGAGCGAGAGTCCGGCTCAAGGAGCTCGGTGATCCGGACATAATTAGTCCTCAAACTAGAGGGATAATCCACATGTGGTTCCTCCACTACCGCTATCTCATGGGTGGCCGGCAGGGATTTCATGTCCCTTCGATCGGGTTTAAGCCCGATCCGGTCATAGTCCATAGCGACTCCCAAAGTGGTGATGCGATCCAAGAGGTCATTCAGGGAGGAGAGCTCTATCGAATCCATCTCTTCGGCGAGTTCCAAATTGATGCGGAGGTTATGCGTGACGACCCGAGAGGCCGTGGTCGGCGCGACAGCCGATGGGGCGGCCATGATGAAGCCGCCAAGTCTAAGAGTTTGGCCTACAGCCAGCGCTCCTCCAGAGGTAATGTTGTCCTTGACAACGAGATGGGCCATCGAGCCTTGCAGCGACGACACAAAGGAACTCTCAATGAAAGCACCAATGTTGGTGTCAAAACCGGCGGATCTGGGGTAGGGGGTCCCGATCTGTGCTTCTTAGGCTGATGGTAACAGAAAGCAAGGGACACAATGTTTACCCAGGTTCGGGCCCTCTCGATGGAGGTAAAACCCTACTTCCTGCTTGATTAATATTGACGATGTGAGTAGTACAAGAGCAGATCTACCACGAGATCGTAGAGGCTAAACCCTAGGAGCTAGCCTATGATGATTAGGATTGTAATTGTGATCGGCCTTCTAAGGACCAACCTCTCCGGTTTATATAGACACCGGAGAGGGCTAGGGTTTACATGGAGTCAGTTACAAGGAAATACAATATCCGGACCGCCAAGCTTGTCTTCCACGCAAAGGAGAGTCCCATCCAGACACAGGACGGAGTCTTGAGTCTTGTATCTTCACGCTACAATAGTCCGGACAATGTGTATAGTCCGGCTGTCCGGATACCCCCTAAACTAATGGAGCGAAGATGCAACACACTAGAGGAAATGGAAATCATGTCATGTGAGCAATTAGTAGGCATAGACAATGCGCATGGCATATCGCAAGCATGAGCACAAAGCAAGATCATAGTATCATCATAGGAATGGGGCATAGATGGAACATGGCAATAACAAGCAATATCTGCACTAAGCTTGCAAATACACATACAAGTACTAGAATCAATCGTCATGTGTAATTCAAAGCAAATTCATGGCAAAGTGATAGGAATGGGCATATCATGCAAAGTGAACATGGAAAGATGGGCATAGAATATGTAATAGCCAATAACCCATAACCATGTGAGGGCCATGTAGAAGAAATGGGCGAAGTCTTTGCGCGAAGAGAGCGGTGGGATAGACAATCCACAGAATCCCAAGTCATCATTGCTCTCTAGAGCTCGTTTTGTCAACTCATGGGATTGCGAGGTTGAAAAGTAAGCATGGGTACCTACACAACTAATACACAAACGAAAGAAATTGTGGGTGTGGCAAATGTACACATCGTCCATCATGATGTGTATGTGCATGTGTGAGTTAGCAGAAGATAAGCGTCGCTCAATGAAATTTGATGCATGGTATAAGGACATGTCACCCATCATGAAAGAATAGTTATTGTGTATAACACGATGTGGACACAAATTGAGCATGCAATTATAGGGCACATCAATAGCATTTTCATTCATGGGGAACATATTGTGCACACAATCATGGGAATCATGCAATGGATCGGATGGATCAAAATCTCCTAAAGTGTATGAGGAAACTATGGGGGTCTCCTCATGAGCAACATTGGAAACATCATATGGAGAAATGGACAACATCCAAAACAATGCATGTCCGAAGCTAGGTGGTCATGGCATGACATATGACATAAATGATGCAATGGGAGCATATCAATATCAGCACAAGAGAAACAAATGCTAATAACCATGGGCTTGTCATCTATGCCATATGTGCAATTTTAGTGGTATATGCATAGCCACTACGATTTGCAAATATGGCATATGGTTGATTCCATTCATAGCATATGACAAGTCAAGCGGATTATCAAACATGATGTGACCTAAAGAATTGTCACAAGAAATCCTATGTAACATGGCATCACAACTAATAGACTCCACATGGCAATCATCAAACTCATCATAAATGGGTAAATCATTGCATGGGGAATTCATACTAGCATGAAGCATGGTAATAGGTGGATCAACATCATGCAAACAATCAATGTCAAGAATGTCCACTAGTGGGACTAGAGCATCACCTTCACCTATGTTATCTTTTTCATTCCACACAGGTGTTGTAGGTGAGGTGGGAAAGACCAAATGGTGGTCATCTTCATCTTGATGGAACCATGTGAGGGGTGCATCATAGTCCACCATGGCCATCGTCTTGTCCAAAGGGAGGACGAAGTCGTCGGGGATCGACACCTCATCATAAATGGGACCTAGCACCAAATGAGAAGACACGATAGATGTAGAGGTCAAGTCATTAGTGTTGAAATTGGCCTCACAAGACCTATCAACTATCTCACTCTCTCTCTTTGTGGTGGCTCACTCACTCCCTCAAAGTAGGTGCACTCAATCTCACACATGGTAGAGTCACTCATCTCGCTCAAGTGGTGGGGGTTGTGGATCTCCTCACATGGGAATTGTGGCAACTCATCATATATGGGGCTGGTGGTGAACTAGCTCTCACTCTCAATATGGTGGCACAAGTCACTCAAGTCATCATATGTCACCGTGGTCGAAGGGAAAATTCCATGCTCAACCATCTCATCGCCGTCGTTGTGGATGAAGGCCGAAGATGGCACATCATCACTCTCCTCCATGATCGAAGGGAAAATCCCATGCTCGATCATCTCGTCACCCTCGTCGTGGATGAAGGCTGAAGATGGCACATCATCACTCTCGCCTCCTAAGATGGAATAATCAACCTTGCCCGTCACCATGTCGCTCGCCTCCAAAGATTAGTCCTTGAAGATCTTCGTAGTCATACTGTTCGCCACACCGTCTTGCAAAAGTGTCATGGTAGACTTGGCATCATCAATGCCACAAAGAGGTATGGCAGTGAAGTCGAACTTGGGAGCATCATCTTGGAGCTCATCGGGCTTGGACATCTTGGTGGTACTATCCTTATGCTCATTGGCGTGGAGCTTGGTCGTCGCGAAGTGAGCTTAGGGTGGAGAAGTCTTGGCCTTCATGTGTTCTTGTTCCGCCTTGAGAGCACCAATGTAGAGGTCGTTGAGGGACTTGTAGTTCTCGTGGAATATAGTCTTGGAGATGTCGTTGTTCAATCCCATCACAAAGTGGAACTTCATCCAAATGGGTTCATCCACGTTGGCTCGTCGCAAGGCATTCTTCATCTCCTTGAAGTACTCGTTGATGGATTTGGATCCTTGGATGGTGTTCTCCAATTGGCATTGAAATTGTTCTGTGTAGGTGGGAGGCACGAACTTTCTCCGCATAGCTTACTTTGTCTTGGGCCAACTCATGTCATAGTTCTCCGAAGATGTGTGAAGCGACACATAGTCACGGAAGTTCATTGTGGTGCACTTCACTTGATCTTCTGGAGGAACTTGTTGTAGCTTGAGGTAGTCGTCCATCAAGCGCTCCCACTCGAGATACTCGTCGAGCTCTTGAGTCGCATATAAAGGAATCACATGGTCGGTATCGAGGTTATAGTATCTCATGTAAGTCGCGGACTTGAGCTTGGGGAGCTTCTCTTGAGCATAGTCTTGAGACGCTTGTTGGCGAAGATGTCGCATGTCCAAATGCGAAGATGCCCTGAAGTCTCTTGGCGAAGATGCCAAGGTAATTGGTGAAGTCACTAAGCGGTGGTTGGTGTTGACCTCTTAACCTTCACGTTCTTGTTGGTGATGGTGTCGATGCTGATGTGATCTTGCCGCAGATGGCATCTCAGAAATATGTGCACTTGAGCGTCTTCTCAAAGATGATGAAGATCTCTTGTAGGACTAGATGCCTCCATTTGAGCATCCATCTTGGCGTCCAAGTTGTTTTTCATGGCACCAAACTCGTTGTCGTTGTTGTATACCAAAGTAGATGTGCTTTGCCTATCCATCACAAGACTCGACGGGTGAGTAGGAAATGAGATAAACAATACCAAGCTACCTTTTCACAAAGTTGTGGATGTATCCTGTTTTACTCAATATGAAATAAAAGAATAGTGGAATTGGTACCGGACTTGCTCACTCACATATACAAAAGTAAAGGTTATGGAGTGGCTTGGTGATGCGGAGCATTCTATGGTCATCCCCATGGACCAACCATCGTCTCATGAAATACCAAAAGGACAATCACACGAGCACGAGCTAAAGCACTCGAGACTGAGGTGACACCTCTTCTTAGCGATATTCCATATGATCCACTCAAGACATGGCTACTATGTACGGAATGTTGTGCACGATCCGGTATAAAGAAGGCCCTCTCGAAGATACACGTGAAGACGGACAAGTCCCCAAACTCATAGACAAAGAGGAACAACGGAAGGAACCGGAGAGGCCCCTAGGACCCAAAAATCCGGCCCCAAGCCCTGGACATCTAGCCCCTGGAGCTTTCAGCCGACACCCACTAGCCAGGCTACAGGGCCAGGCCCGGACATCCCGCCAAGCCCGCACATCCCGCCACTCCTATCTAGAGAGCAACCGAATCAGCCAAGTCAGCCCGGACATCCGGCCCAAGGCCCGGACATCTGGTCCATCCCGAGTCCCCGGACATTCGGCCTCTAGCCTGGATAAACGGACCCCACCTATCCAGAGAGCACCGAGACCAGCCCCGGTGTCAGTCCGGACATCTGGCCCGACGCCCTGACATCCGCCTCCCTGTCTGCGCACAGTGTAAGGGGCCGATGCCGATGCACCCCTTCGCCCCAAGACTATATATAGTCCTCCTCCTCCCTCTTTCTAGGGTTAGCAAAGTATTAGCTCATTTGAGAGACAGAGCTTTGCTGATCCACTTGATACCTTCTCCATTGGAGTTCATGACCTCTTCGGAGAAGATCCCCCAGTGGATTCAAGACCCCTCACGAGAAGACCCCCCTCAAGGCCCCCTCATGGAGAAGAACTTGTTACTTGTATTGTCCTTTGTTGATTGTGGATCGTGTATCTCTTTGTGTTTTGAGGATCTAGCACAATAGTAATCAAATCTTGTTGGTTTGAGTAATTTCTCTCGTGTTTCTCCCTCGTGTTCTTTGTAGGATCCATTCCAATCGTGAAAGATCGGCCCTAGGGTTTCTACCCTACATCATCTTGGTATCATGAGCCTAGGTTGATCACGAATTTGGAGCCCCTACCCTTGTTTTCTAGCCTTGTTTTCTTGATTTTGTCCCAAATTTGAAAATCCGCACAAAAATAGCCCTCCAATTTTTTTTGTGATTTGTTGCTGTGATGAAGTTTTGTTGGATTTGATTCGTAGATTTGTTGTGTTGCAAGTAGATCTAGCTTCCCCTAACTTTTCTCCCAATTCCATCCACGCAATCTCTCGAATTTTGCCCTGAAATTCTGATTTCTCCTCGAGATCCATCGAGTTCGTCCATGGAGCTAGGACCCGGACATCCGGCCCGTGACCCTGGCCATCCGGCGACCCCGAACATCCGGCCCCTGGTAGCAGCAACCCCATCCACTACTCTGTTTCCCGCCTAACTCTCACCACTTTTTGACCGGGCATACCACCATCACTTCCACATACCACCACCGCTTTCCGCAAGCACCACCGCTTACCCGCTACCAACTCCAACAAATTTTGACACGTTTTGTTCTTTAAGAACTTGAGTTGCGGTTTCCGTTTCCTAACGTGTTTCGGCTACTTAGGGATGGTTCAACGACATCACCGCCGCTCATATTCGTCATTGACGTCAACCACTTCACAATTTTGACACCTCGACCGTAAGCAAGAATGATAACCCCTATATCATCTTGGTATCGTGGCATCACTTCATTATCAAAGAGCTCAAACGAGAAAGAGCCAAACAAGCTTTTAAGAAAACGAAGAAGATAAGCAAAGAGCTTTTAAGCAAGAACCATAGCATAATACTACATTAAGATGTTAATACTCGATTATCTTGGATCATATCATAGGAATACCATACATATAGCATACTTGGGATAGAAGTCATTGCATTTTTGCTTAGTAGGTTGTGCACAAGTTTTGTATCCGCCTATTCTGCAATCGTGCTAGCTTCTCTCTAGTGTTGTGCAACACGAGCATTTTTAGTGGATTCCACATTTTGAGCTCATTTTTTGTTGCACGATCGCATTTATCTATTTGCATGTGTGTTTCCGTGTACCACTACTTGATGTTAGTCTACTTGCTGCATTTGCGAATTGCAAATGTTTTTCAACATTATTGAGTCTTACTAACAATTGCATCAATTTTGTGCCACCATCCTCACCAAGCTCCCCCAAAGGCTTTTACTTGTGTAGGTGTGAGAACCGACAGGAATTGGTATCAATTGTGCTATTTCTTTGCTGATAGAGGTGGAGGTGTCCCGATCTTTCGACGAGATGATAACTATCGATTTGGTGGAGTCGACTTTGACGATCCGACTACAAACATGCATGACGTTGCGCCTTAGCAATCGCTAAACCAACTCTGAGAGGTTATTGACCATGCTCGAGAATGATCAACCTGACCACGAAGGACTATTCCTACAAGAAATTGAAGAACAAGCAAGAATATGATAAATAAATCTGAATATTGCGAATATGGATGACGTTTTAAAATGGTGGGGATCCTAAAGTGGTCTTGGTCTGGTCGTTGGACACAAATGAAGTACATGAAGTTGTGTTGGCTAACTTTTAACTAAAGAAATCCCAAGGAAAAAGTTACTAGATGGATCTACTTATATAGGAGCAAGGGGTGCCGGCCAAGGAGGTGGGAGGATGTCCCAAGGCAACCTAAAATAAACCCTATGTCGTACAAGGCTCATGGGCCCAAGTGGAGGTGATGCAACACCTTTGGACTTGTAGTTTGAATCAGATTCTGCTACTACATCAGATTGTTTCGTCTATAACTCAACGCTCCAGACGAATTTTAAGATGAATCCAATTGAGTTGGAAAGAGCACGGAATGTACTTTCCAACAGAAAAAGAATCACCCAATTCGGAGTCTGTATGAAAGAGTTCTTGGTGTCTTGAGTCGGGTATGTCTGTGCAGTCCGAATCTGATTCCAGAACATGAGAGACTTGGACTCTATCTTCTCTTGGCCCAAAAGTGACGTGAGAGGAATTTTTGAACAACACCTAAACATCTCTTTTCCCCTTATCTTCATATGTGGATTGTACAAATGTACCATACACCTGCAATTAGAAATGACACAAAAGTTTGTGAAGTATTTTTGTCCTAGATGACATAATCAAATTATTGCATAGTTTGCATTAGAAATCACCTCACAAATATACATGTATGCAATATTTTTGGTTGCATCCAATGTAGTCATGTCCTCATCATCCTCCCCTTTTTGAAAAAAAACCGTCCTTGGCGTTGCTTAATCTGAAATGTGGCTAACAAAAGAAACAAGGTGTACATGTTGGATATGTATATGTGATCCATTTTTACTTCCCTTGGTTTTTGCACATATGACACCTGTGTACATGAGTAAGCTTCATAATTCATAAAATCTAAAGCCAAAATATTATCACAAGAAGTAGAAGGCATGAAAATATTGCAATTCAGTTTGCACATATAAGTGAAGCTCTTATTCATTTCAAATGGTTGACAATGTTCATCATTAAACCGTCCAAACATTGGTGAATAAACCTTACTTGCATCAAATTTACATGCTACAACATGCTGAAATAAGCAAACATGCAATAAGTCATTGGTCATAGAATCATCACCAATATTAGAGGTCATATCAAAATGATTAAACATTGGTTGTTTTGCATCAACAGTTAATTCAATGGGTGCACTCAAAATTGTTGGTATTTCAGTTGTTTGATCATATGACGCATTCATGACAGTAACATGATTCTCTAAAATAGGTGGTGTGATCAAATCAATAGGTAACTCAGCACATGATGTATTGAAGTTCACTAGGCAGCATCATTCTCATGTGAAGGTGGAAAATTTGTACCTTTGTCATTACCTCTTATGATCAACTCCAATGATGTAGGCACTCTCGATGGTGATGTGCCACATGGTGGAGATGATGTAATCCTAGCTGCAACAGATGTGGTTGTCATAGTACGCCTAGTAGTTAAAGAATCATCTGTATCAACACTTGGAATGTGCACCTTGCGCTTGTTCTCCTTGTGTGCAACACATCATTTTATTTCCTGATCAGCTTTGCAAGCAAGACTAAACAAACGGTCCATAGGATAACACTCTTCATGAATTAGTATCTCCTGAATATCACGGTTTAATCCTCCCCAAAATCTATCCATAAAATATTCTTCATTTCTTCTAAAAATGTGTGCAACAAGGTAGTTTGTAAATCATCATAATATTTTGTTACAGTGTCACTACCTTGTTTTAAATGTTGTAGTTTTTTAATCAGGCCACGAGTATAATAAACATCTACGAATCTATCTCTCATGACATTTTTTAAATCATCCCATGTAGTAGGTATAAAATCAGGGTTTAACCGACAATATTCACTTCACCAAACTAAAGCAAAGCTACTGAAAGTACTAACCGTATCTTGAAATTTTCCACGCTCATCAAAATTATGGGAAGCAAATAAAACATTTATTTTGTACTCCCATTCAATATATAAATCAGGCCTAAAACGACCAATAAATGGTGGCATGAAAACATTAACCTGATTATATGCATTCTGATGTTGTTGCTCCTCTTGTGGCGATTGTTGTATTTTCTTAGGTGGTGGCAAATCTCCCACGACCGATGAAACCCAAGAACTAACAACTCCAGAACCTGCAATAGTTAGTGGAAAACAAGAAACAAAATCCAAGAATAATGTTCATATGAACTACTAGGATGTGGTGGTAAAATGCTCACAGTATAGCAAATATCAATATCTTACAAGTTCTTACCATGCAGTAGGTGGTGACAGGCAAACAACAGTGTCAAATAACTCCAAATATTGTGTAAAGCGATTGCCGGGGGAACGTAAAAATGCACGGTGTTGAAATATGTGGAGGTGTCTTGGCTATATATGGTAGCAAAATATTAGCAATAATCAATTTAGAGATGCAATGCTGAATAAACGCTCAACGACGGTACTATGCTGGTCCTAGGCTAGACTGGACTATAGACGCGAGCCTGGAACACTAATGAGGTCAAGGTGTATCACAACTAGCATCAATAAAGGATATGAAGTAGCTCTGGACAGCAAGATAAAAGTGAATATCACAATAGCAGTAAAGATCATGATGTGAAACAACTACCAAGAAGGATATACCAACAACTTTCTCTCCAACTTCCCTCTGGAAAACTTTGGGCCAATTTTTTGATAATTTTTTTCAAGAATGGCACTGACTCAAGCTTTCAAACACAAAAAGAATCACTTAATTCCGAGTTGATATGAGGAGCCGTAAAATACTAAAGCTGGCCTGAAAAACTGGAACAAGCTGTGTTGGTGAACTTCGGAGGGCAAAAAGGCCTACTTAGAAGCCGAATTTGAGGTGCCCAATATTGAAATATTTTCTGAAACTATTCATATGCGGCTCATCATTAGCTTTAATTTGAGTACTCACGGAGCCAAAACAGACTTCGTATGAGGAAAATATGCCTGTTTTACTGAACAGTACACAAAACAGATTCCAATCCGAATTCAGCTACGAGATTGACTCGAGATAGATCCGAATTTTGTTTTTTTTCTTCTCTTTTTTTCCCTCACACATTTTCCCTTTTCTTTCTCTCCTTTTTTTTATTTGACTTTTTTTAATTTTTTTCTCTTTTTTTTTCTTCGTCTTTTTTTTCTCTCCCTCTTTCCAAAACAAACTAGATAAGATGCAGATTGGATCAAGCGAAGATGTGAACAACCTCAACTACGATCATGACAATGAACGATGGGTGGCACATGGTGGAAATTGATGGACGGAGGTGGTGGACAGCGGAAGGGATAATGATGCAGCGGTGGCGTGACTAATGTGAACAGAACGTGAAACTCTGAAGGAACTAGACACTAAGACCAACAACTCGACATGACGATGTAACCGCAAATCATCTGAGAGGTAACTGATCACGCCGGAGTAGGGCTGGAAAAAAGCTCGAAGCTCGCGAGCTAAACAAGTAGCTCGTAACTCGGCTCGAATCGACTCGAACGCGAAGAATAACGAGTCAAGCCGAGCTTTAGTTTAAGATCATTTATAGACCAAGTTAAACGAGCCAATCTCACGAGTACTCGTGTAACTCGTTAGGCTCAATACAATAGACCAGCCACTCCCAATACAAAGAAAGATCAGCCACTAAACAACCTACGTCCCAGGCGCACAACCCAAGGCCGAGCAGTTGAAGGCCTAGCCTCCTAGGAGACTCACGTGTTACAAGAAAATTACAATTGTATAGTGATATATATGTTTAATATATACATAATCATTTTTATTATATTTGAGGGCTTATGTTTATATCTTAAATGAGCTTAACAAGCTAAACGAGCTAGCTCGTGAGTTATACGAGTCGAGAAAATCTAGGGTTTGAGCTCGTTATAGTAACGAGTCGAGTCGAGCTAGCTCGTTAACAAAACGAGCTCTAGCGAGTCGAGCCGAGCTGGCTCGACTCGGCTTGAATTCCAGCCCTACGCCGGAGCATGATCAACCTGACCATGAAGGTCTATTCCTGCAAGCACTTGAAGAACAAGCAAGAATATGATAAAGCAATCTGAATATTGCGAATATGGATGAAGTATTGATAATGGTGGGGATCCGAAAGTGGTCTTGGTCTGGTCGTTGGACACAAACAAAGTACACGAAGTTGCGTTGGCTAACTTTTAACTAAACAAATCCGAAGGAAAAAGCTGCTAGATGGATCTACTTATATAGGTGCAAGGGGTGGTGGCCAAGGTGGTGGGAGGACATTCCAAGGCAGCCTAAAACTAACCCTAGGTCGTACAAGGCTCGTAGGCCCAAGTGGAGGTGATGCAACACTTTTGGACTTGTAGTTTGACTCGGATTCTGCTACAGCGTCAGATTGTTTCATCGATAACTGAACGCTCTGGACGAATTTTTAGGTGAATCCAATTGGGTTGGAAAGAGCACAAAATCTACTTTCCAACAAAAACAATCACCCAATTCGGAGTCTGTATGAAAGAGTTCTTGGCGTTTTGAGTCAGGTATGTCTATGCAGTACGAATCTGAATCCAGAACGTGAGAGACTTGGACTCTATCATCTCTTGGCACAAAAGTGACGTGAGAGGACTTTTTTAATAGAACCTAAACATCTCTTTTCCCCTTATCTTCATATGTGTATTGCACAAATGTACCATACACCTGCAATTAGAAATGACACAAAAGTTTGCGAAGTATTTTTGTCCTGGATGACATAAATAAATTATTGCATAGTTTGCATTAGAAATCACCTCACAAATATACATGTATGCAATATTTTTGGTCGTATCCAAGGTAGTCATGTCCTCATCAATTGCTACACATTTGAGTGATTATTGATCCATCTTCAACATTGGTCAAGGTACATTTGGTATAGTTATTCTCTTTCTCCCACTCACACATTTGCTTGGAATGATGGATAGGCCAAGTTCTTGTACCAACCCAGTCTTCCTCAAACAAGATGACGACCCAAAAACTTACGTCACCAAGAACCACCTCTTTGGTGCACAACGAGCTTTGCATTAAGAATAACATGCATTGAGCGACCACATCGACAACCTCGCCACCGACTTGCGCCTCTCCGAGCAACGTACAAGAGACTACTTCGACAACAAGTCGATGAACAAAAACAAGAGAAAAATGCAAGGATGGATGAGATTGGTGCTTTGTTGGTCAACAACTCATCTACCACTTTGCTATATTCAAGACGCAGCTGCTCGAGTCGACACTCTGACGACACCATCTCCGTCTCAAGTACACCGACATCTGACACTCCATGTCGAGACGCGCGACAAGAACATCAAGCAAACCGCAATCCTCTACATGGAAACGGTCCTCAAGAGCAACTTCTAATGCAAGAACATCGACATCATCAAAATTAAGCTACCTTACCGCAAGCACAAGAAAGGCAACACCAATGCCAAGAAGAAGAAGAGCCGGCGCGCAAACACCAACAAGAGCAAGACGCCGAAGTGCTCCATCAACAACAACAATGGCGTGCAGCACAAGCACTTGAGGCACAACGTGCCCTCCACGACACAAGTTGCGCCATCGCCGACCGCAACGGTCAAACGCGCGAACAAGAAGAAGCACTTTGCGATGAAATTCTAGAGAGGAACTATCAAGCATGATTGCACCAACAAGCACCACAAGTCCCACACGCTTGAAAATAACCCCAAGTTCGCCAAGAGAACCAAGACAATGGGAATCCTCCATACCAAGAGCAAGTTGAGGGAGACAATCATCCTCGTCAAGGACGTTATCACACTCGACCCCAACACAGTGAAGAGCAATGCTACGGCAAGCTCAAGTTCACCATGCCCAAGTTAACCGGAAGCAATGATCCCGAAGAGTACCTTTCATGTGCATTGAAAGTCGACAAGATCTTTCGTTTGCACAACTATGAGGAAGGGAAGAATATCGACATGGCATCCCTTGAATTCCAAGACTATGTCCTCATTTGGTGGAAGAAAGTCATTGAGCGTTGTGAGGCAAGAGGTGAACCACCCATCACAACATGGGCTCAAATGAAGGATCTCATGCGAGCACGTTTTGTGCCAACCTACTACAACCATGACCTATTCATGAAACTCCAACTCCTCAAGCAAGGAACAAAGACCGTTGAAGAGTACTTCATGAGGACATCAATACCATTGTTAGACCCACAACCCCTGCTGCTATACATACTGGACCTATTACTAGAGCTCGCGCATGCTAATTAAATTACCAGGTACTTTCGTTTCTCGGTATTGATTCTAATGTTCATGAGAATATGATGCTGCCTAAATTGGATACATTTGTTTTGCTTACAAATGAAGGGCCTAGCTTGGAGAAGGATGAACATTGGAGCAAGAACAAGCATGGAGATGATGGCATGCGCAAGGGGAACAAGAACGGAGTTACAAGTGATGATTTTAGGACGTTGAAGCCACCATAATGAGTGCATGAAGCCTTGGACGAAATATACAAGATGCTACTTCATAACTTTCGTCCAGAGGCTATTCTAGGTGCTGTGTCACCTTATTATTGGGCCAGGCCCATGTATTTTCGAAATACTTGAGTATAGGCTGTTTTTAGAGTCAGTATGTGTGGGGAAACAAGAGATAGGGTTGGTTTCGGACCCCTTTCCCAAGGGACACGAAATTCCCCCCTCTTCCTCCATATATACAGCCCTTAGGGCGTCGTTTAGACTTTGGGTTTTGTTTAGATTAAAGTTCGCCAAAGCTGCAACTTTGCGTACTTCGTTTGTGTTCAACGACCAGACCAAGACGTCACAGAACCCCATCTTGATCAATAAAGCTTTCATCTTATATTCGCAATAACCAGATTGCAATCTCAGTTTCTTGCTTGTTCTTCTTTTGCTTGCAGGAAACAGACCCTCATGGCCAGGTTGATCATGCTCTAGCGTGGTCAATAACCCCTCGGAAGTTGGTTTAGCGATTGCTAAGGCGCGACGTCACGCACGTTCGTAGTCGGATCGTCAAGGTCAACTCCCATAGAAAACGATAGCCACCATCTCATCGAAAGACGGGACACCTTCGCCTCTATCAAGTGGTATCAGATTTTTAGGTTGCTCGGTGAGATTTTACACTTTTTGTAGTTTAGATCGAGTCTTTTCTTCATACCTATAGTCCACGAAAAAGCCAAAAAAAATTAGGGTTAGTTCATCCTATCCGAACCAATCTGAGCCTTTGCATAATCTCTTCTGTATTTGCTTTGTTGAATTTGCGGTTGCATCGTCGTGTCAAGTTGCCGGTCTTAGCGTCTAGTCCTTTAGAGTTTCGAGTTTTGTTCATAGGTTGTCACGTCATCGCTGCCATATATCACCACCGCATCATCATCATTGCTGCTGCCATATACCACCACCGCACCAACTTCATCGCTGCTGCCATATACCACCACCACATATTCACCGCCAATCGAAGTCCATATACGCCACCACATATCCACCGCCATCATGCCAATCCGAGTCCACCTGCAACATATTTCCGCCACCAGTCCGAGTTCCATCAGATTCATCTCCGCCACCAGTCGTAGTCCGAGTCCAGTATTTTGTTACTCTATTTTGGATTTCGAGATCATGCCATACTCCGACTCGTGACAGAGTAGGACTCCCGAACTGTCGTGCTACCCGTAGTAGAAAAGTAGTTCCAGTTTCAAAAAGAGGAAAAATGTGAAAAAAAGGAAAAAATTCAGAGTGTGCTCCTCCCTTGATTACGTGTTGCGCCGTGATTTTGTTAGTGTTCTAGGCTCGCGTCTCTAGCACGGTCTAGCCTAGGACCAGCACAGTACCGGCGTTGAGCGTTTATTCAACTTTGCATCTCTGAATTGATTATTGCTGACCCCTTTTTGCTACCATATTATAAGCCGTCCCGGCTCCACATACATCTACGTTGTGCGTTTGACTCTCCCTGGTAATCGCTCTACCCAGGCTTTGAGAGTTTTGACTACAACGGTTGCCGATCACCACCTGCTGCTGGGTAAGAACTAGTAAGAATTTGAGATTCGCTTGATGGATTTGTGACACCACCACCACCATTTTCCAGTAGTCTATAGGATCATATTCTTGTCTGGTTATAGCTGCTAACTATGGCAGGACCACAAGCCGACGAGATTGACTGGGAGAACATGACGAACAAGGAGCTTCATGATAAGGTTCATCAAATGTTGGGTCAACAGGTGGAAGACGTGATGGAAAGCTTTGGCAAGGCATTGGAGAGCATGGATGACATTTAGAAGACAATTGACACCAAGTTGGACGCCAAGTTCGATGAATTACTCAAATGTCTCCCACAACCAGTTCTACGCCTCGATACAGTAGGGCGAGCACAACATGTTCCTATTGAGCCAGGACAAAATTCTGGTGCTGCTGCTACTGCGGTTGGTGCTTCTGTAGCTCCTCCTACTACTGCAGAGGTGGAGGGCTATTACGAGGATGAGGTTGATCAAAATCAGAACTAAGTGCAGCCACCAGCACCACCACCAGCAGGTCAACCTCAGGTATATATTTGCAACGGTAGGCCTGCACCACCACCACAGGTATGAGATCATGACCATGTTCCTAAACTGAAATTGAATATTCCATCGTTTGAGGGTAGATACATTCCTGATGTATACTTACTTGGGAGTTAGAAACTGAACAACGTTTTACATGTTTACAATATCCCGAGGAGAGATGGGTTGCTGTTGTTGTTTGTGCTTTCACTAGTTTTGCATGTGTATGGTGGTCTGAACATTGTAGATTATATCCTATTCCAGCTACTTGGGCTGCTTTGAAAACTGCTATGCATACTCTTTGGGTTCCACCATATTATCAACGTGAATTACTTCAAAAACTGCAACGTTTAAGACAAGAAAAATTATGTAGAAGAATATTATTAGGAATTACAAACTGGCATGACTAGATATGGTATTGTTGAGGAGAATGAAGCTATGCTTGCACGTTTTATGGGTGGATTAAATAGAGATTCAGACCATTCTAGAGTATAAGGAGTATACTAATATCACTCATTTATTCCATCTTGCTTTTAAAGCTGAACGTGAAGTGCAGGATCGACAAGCATTGGCGCGAACTAACTTTTCTGCAGGCCGACCTTCATCATGGACACCGCGTGCATCTTCTACTTCAACTGCACTAGCACCTCCATCAGGTGCCACCTCCAGCTGTGATACAAGAAAGCAGGCACAACCACCATTATCTGCCAAGAGCGCACCTGCCGGGCCTGCACAGAGTTCTTCTTCTTCCATGGCATCAACATGGCACACAAGTGACATCATTTGTCGTTGTTGTAAGGGAAGAGTTCATTATGAGAGAGAATGCAAATCTCAGCGTGTGATGATTGCTACTGAGGATGGTGGGTATGAGTCCGCTAGTGACTATGATGAGGAGACTTTGGCTCTTATTACACGTGAAGAACATGGTGGAGATGATTCTGATCATGAGACGCAATACATGGCTCCTGAAGACGCTGACAGGTATGAATGTTTAGTTTTCCAATGTTTTTTGAGTGTGCATGTCACAAGCTGAGCAAAATCAGAGGCACAATTTTTTCCATACAATTGGAATTGTGAAGGAATGTTCTGTGCGCGTCATCATAGACAGAGGGAGCTGCAACAACTTGGCTAGCATGGAGATGGTGGAGAAACTATCTCTCACCACAAGACCACATCCACATCCTTACTACATCCAATGGTTCAGCAACAGCCGCAAGGTTAAGGTAACACATACTGTTCGTGTGCATTTTAGTATCTCTACATATGCTGATTATGTTGATTGTGATGTGGTACCTATGCAAGCATGTTCCTTATTACTTGGTCGACCATGGCAATTTGATAAAAATTCTGTACACCATGGTCGAAACAATTAGCATACTCTTGTTCATAAGGATAAAAATATTACTTTGCTTCCTATGACTCCTGATTCCATTTTGAAAGATGATATTAATAGAGCTAATAAAGCAAAACAGGAGAAAAATAAGAGTGAAAATCAAATTGTGGCAAAAGAATTTGAGCAACAAATGAAGCCTAATAGTAAACCATCTAGTGTTGCTTCTGAAATTAAATTGAAAAGTGCATGTTTACTTGCCACTAAATCTGATATTGATGAGCTAGATTTCACCAAATCTGTTTGCTATGCTTTTGTGTGCAAAGTGGCATTATTTTCATTCGAGGACGTGCCTTCCTCTCTGCCTCCTGCTGTCACTAACATTTTGCAAGAGTTCGCTGACGTCTTTCCACAAGACGTGCCATCGGGATTACCCCCCATTCATGGGATTGAGCATCAGATTGACTTAATTCCCGGTGCATCATTACCCAACCGTGCACCATACATACCAATCCTGAGGAGACGAAGGAGATTATGCGTCAAGTACAGGAGCTGCTCGACAAAGGTTATATACGTGAATCCCTTAGTCCTTGTGCTGTTCCTATTATTCTAGTGCCGAAAAAGGACGGTACATCACGTATGTGTGTTGATTGTAGAGGCATTAATAATATTACTATTCGTTATCGTCATCCTATTCCTAGGCTAGATGATATGCTTGATGAATTGAGTGGCTCTACAACATTCTCCAAAGTTGATTTGCGTAGTGGATACCATCAAATTCGTATGAAATTGGGAGATGAATGGAAAACAACATTTAAAACTAAGTTTGGATTATATGAGTGGTTAGTCATGCCTTTTGGGTTAACTAATGCACCTAGTATTTTCATGATACTAATGAACAAAGTTTTACGTGCTTTCATTGGACGATTTGTGGTAGTTTACTTTGATGACATATTGATTTATAGCAGATCATTGGATGAATATTTGGAACATTTACATGTTGTTTTTACTGCTCTACGTGAAGCACATTTGTTTGGTAACCTTGGGAAGTGCACCTTTTGCACCGACCGAGTATCTTTTCTTGGCTATGTTGTTACTCCATGGGGAATTGAAGTTCACCAAGCCAAGATTGAAGCTATTGAGAGTGGGTCGTAGCCCAAAACGGTCACACAAGTGAGGAGTTTTCTTGGCCTCGCTGGATTCTATAGGCATTTTGTGAGAGATTTCAGCACCATTGTTGCACCTCTCAATGAGTTTACAAAGAAAGATGTGCCTTTTCTTTGGGGTACCGCACAGGAAGAAGCATTCACGGTATTGAAAGATAAGTTGACACATGCTCCTTTACTCCAACTTCCTGATTTTAATAAGACTTTTGAGCTTGAATGCGATGCTAGTGGAATTGGATTAGGAGGTGTGTTATTACAAGATGGAAAACCTGTTGCATACTTTTCTGAAAAATTGAGTGGGCCTAGTCCGAATTATTCTACTTATGATAAAAAATTATATGCTCTTGTTCGGACTTTAGAAACATGGCAGCATTATTTATGGCCCAAAGAATGTGTTATACATTCTGATCATGAATCTTTGAAACATATTAAAAGTCAAGCTAAACTGAATCGTAGACATGCTAAATGGGTCGAATTTATTGAGACTTTCCCTTATCTCATTAAACACAAGAAGGGTAAAGAAAATGTTATTGCTGACGCATTGTCTCATCGCTATACTATCCTTTCACAACTTGACTTCAAAATATTAGGTTTGGAGACCATCAAAGATCAATATGTGCATGATGCTGATTTTAAAGATGTATTGCAGAATTGTAAAGAAGGAAGAACATGGAACAAGTTCGTCGTTAATGATGGATTTGTGTTCCGTGCTAACAAGCTATACATTCCAGCTAGCTCCGTTCATCTTTTGTTGTTGCAGGAGGCGCATGGAGGAGGATTAATGGGACACTTTTGCGTGAAGAAGATGGAGGATGTACTTGCTACACATTTCTTTTGGCCAAAGATGAGACGGGATATTGAGTGCTTTGTTGCTCGACGCAGTACATGTCAAAAAGCTAATTCATGACTCAATCCTCATGGTTTATATATGCCTTTGCCTGTACCTAGTGTTGCTTGGGAGGATGTATGTATGGACTTTGTTTTAGGTTTACCTCGAACAAATAAGGGGACGGATAGCATATTTGTTGTCGTGGATAGATTCTCGAAAATGGCACGCTTTATACCATGTCATAAAAGCGATGATGTTGTTAATGTTGCTGATTTGTTCTTTCATGAAATTATTCGCTTGCATGGTGTGCCAAATACTATTGTTTCAGATCGTGATACTAAATTTCTTAGCCACTTTTGGAGATGTTTATGGGCTAAGTTGGGGACTAAACTACTTTTTAGTACTACTTGTCACCCCCAAACTGATGGACAAACTGAAGTAGTCAATAGAACATTGTCTACTATGCTTAGGGCTGTTTTGAAGAATAATAAGAAAATGTGGGAAGAATGCTTGCCTCATATTGAATTTGCTTATAATCGTTCATTGCATTCTACTACTAAGATGTGCCCTTTTGAAATTGTGTATGGTTTCCTACCTCGTGCACCTATAGATTTGTTGCCTCTTCCATCTTCGGAGAAGGTTAATTTTGATGCTAAACAACATGCTTAATTTATTTTAAAAATGCATGAGTTAACTAAGGAAAACATTGAGCATATCAATGCTAAATATAAACTTGTTGGAGATAAGGGTGGAAAACATGTTGTGTTTGCACCTGGAGATCTTGTTTGGTTACATTTGCGTAAGGATAGATTTCTTGATTTGTGCAAATCAAAGCTAATGCCACGTGCTGATGGTCCTTTTAAGGTTTTAGAGAAAATAAATGATAATGCATATAAAGTTGAGCTGCCTGCAGATTTTGGGGTTAGTCCCACTTTTAACATTGCATATTTGAAGCCTTATTTGGGTGAGGAAGATGAGCCTCCGTCGAGGACGACTTCATTTCAAGAAGGGGAGGATGATCAGGACATCAATACCATTGTTACACCCACAGCCCCTGCTGCTATACATACTGGACCAATTACTAGAGCTCGCGCATGCCAATTAAATTACCAGGTACTTTCGTTCCTTGGTAATGATTCTAATGTTCATGAGAATATGATGCTACCTAAATTGGATACATTTGTTTTGCTTACAAATGAAGGGGCTAGCTTGGAGAAGGATGAACATTGGAGCAAGAACAAGCATGGAGATGGTGGCATGCGCAAGGGGAACAAGAACGGAGTTACAAGTGATGATTTCAGGACGTTGAAGCCACCATAATGAGTGCACGAAGCCTTGCATGAAATATACAAGATGCTACTTCATAACTTTTGTCCAGATGCTATTCTAGGTGCTGCATCCCCTTATTATTGGGCCAGGCCCATGTATTTTCGAAATACTTAAGTATAGGCTGTTTTTAGAGTCTGTATGTGTAAGGAAACAAGAGATAGGGTTGGTTTCAGACCCCTTCCCCAAGGGCCACGAAATTCCCCCCTCTTCCTCCATATATACAGCCCTTAGGGCGTCGTTTAGACTTTGGGTTTTGTTTAGATTAAAGTTCGCCAAAGCTGCAACTTCGCGTACTTCGTTTGTGTTCAATGACCAGACCAAGACGTCACAGAACCCCATCTTGATCAATAAAGCTTTCATCTTATATTCGCAATAACCAGATTGCAATCTCAGTTTCTTGCTTGTTCTTCGTTTGCTCGCAGGAAATAGACCCTCGTGGTCAGGTTGATCATGCTCCGGCGTGGTCAATAACCCCTCGGAAGTTGGTTTAGCGATTGCTAAGGCGCGACGTCACGCACGTTCGTAGTCGGATCGTCAAGGTCGACTCCCACAAAAAATGATAGCCACCATCTCATCGAAAGACGGGACACCTTCGCCTCTATCAGTACTACAAGGAGATGGAAATTGCCATGATAAGAGCCAATGTCATAGAAGATGATGAGCAAACGGTGGCACATTTCTTGAATGGACTCAACCATCCTATCAAGAAGATTGCCGACTTCTAACCTTACTCCAACCTCATCGAGATAGTGCACCAAGCTACCAAAGCGGAACGCCAAGTGCAAGATGACTTCAAGTATGCCAAGTTCACTTCCAAGACCTATGGCTCTTCCTACAACCAACCTTCAATGACTATTATGACTCCTACCTCAACAAAAGCTTCACCAAGCAACGACTACAAGTTGAGCTTCAAGAAACCTTTGCCATCCTCAAGTCATCCTCCTACTACAAGCAATTTCAAGCCGAGAGCTTCATCAAAATCTACTCCAACCGATGAGACCATCAAGACAAGTTCAATCAAGTGCTTCACATGCGGTGGCCGAGGCCACAAGTCCTTCGAGTGTACCAACAACCGCACCATGATCCTCAACGATGACAGAACATATGATTCCATGAGTGAATAAGAAATGTAAGCCCTTGATAAAGTGGCCATGCACCGGCAAGTGAACAAAGATGAAGATGATCAAGTCTTTTGTCACGAAGATTCGAGCCCCGCTCTCGTCGTATCCAAGGTCTTGACTCTTCAACATCAACAAGGCGAAGACCAAAGATGCCATATGTTCCACACAAAGGCGGGAATCAATGGAAGGTCCGTGAAGGTCATGATGGATGGAGGGAGTTGCCATAACTTGGCGAGTGAATAACTATGCTCCAAGGTCCAATTGGTCAAGATGAAGCATCCCCACCCCTACAAGGTCCAATGGCTTAGCGAGTCCAGCACTATCCAAGTGGAACATACGGTGCAAGTTTCCTTCAAGATTGGAGCATATGAAGACACGTTGGAATGTGATGTCGTTCTGATGTTCGTTTGCCACCTCCTTCTTGGACGACCATGGCAATTCGACTGAGGCGTCATCCACAATGGGCGAACAAACCACTATACCTTCAAGATGAAAGGAAAGGAGTACGTGCTACGACCTATGTCTCCCAGTCAAGTGATCACCGACAAGAAAGCCACCCATCATGGAGAGAATGGTGAGAGAGCGAACCACCCAAAAGATACTGAGCGCCACAAGCCCAAATTAAGTGCCTCCATGATGAGCGACAAGATGAACCTAGTGCTATTTACCACCAAAAGTGAGATGAGAGAAGTGTGTGAGAACCCATCAAGTGTTATGCACTATGTCCTTTTGTGCAAGGATGAGGCATCAAAACCTAACACCTCTCACAATCTACCTTTAGTATTATCTTCCCTATTGTAGGAATTCCAAGATGTATTCCCCGACGAGCTACCTCCGGGTATACCTCCTCTTCGAGGCATCGAACACCGCATCGACCTCATCCCCAAAGCACCTCTTCCTAACAAGGATCCCTACCGCGTCAACCCCGAGGAAACCAAGGAGACCAACGGCAAGTACCACAACTCATCGACTATGGTCATGTACGAGAAAGCTTGAGCCCTTGTGATGTCCCGGTAATCCTTGTTCCCAAGAAAGATGGTACATATGCATGTGTTCCGCTTGTCGTCCAATCAATGATATCATGGTTAGATATCAATACCCCATTCCACGCTTAGACGACATGCTAGATGAACTTAGCGGAGCCACAATTTTCTCTAAGATTGACCTTAAAAGTGGTTACTATCAAATACGCATCCAAGAAGGTGATGAATGGAAAACCGCATTTAAGACCAAATTTGGCTGATATGAATGGCTTGTTATGCCAATGGGTTTATCAGGAGCACCCGGTACTTTCATGTGAGTCAAGCATTTTCTTCTTCGCCCCTACATTGCATATTTGTTGTGGTCTATTTCGACGATATTCTTATCTTTAGCAAATCCCTCAAAGATCATGTCACCCATCTTAGAACTGTTTTCCAAACCCTTAGGAAAGAGCGCCTTTATGCGAATATGGAAAAATGCATTTTTGGTGTTGATAAGCTTGTTTTCTTGGGTTTCATTGTGTCTTCTAAGGGTGTTCATGTAGATGAATCTAAGATCAATGCTATTAAAACTTGGCCCCAACCAACAAATTTTCAACAAGTGCGAAGTTTTCTTGGTTTAGCCAGTTTCTATCATAGATTTGTGAAGGATTTTAGCACCATCACCTTACCTTTACATGCTTTAAGTAAGAAGAATGCACCTTTTGTTTGGGGACCATCCCAAGATACCGCATTCAATGACCTTAAGAATTTGCTTACACAAGCTCCTTTGCTTGCTTTACCCAACTTTCATAAACCTTTTGAGGTCCATTGTGATGCTAGCGGTTATGGCATAGGAGGTGTGTTGATGCAAGATAAGCGCCCCATAGCTTACTTGTTGTAGGGTGGGACCCTAAGATGGATCTTCCACGAATTGGAGGGGAAATCCCCAAGAACAAGATGAACACAAAGAACATACGAGAGGGGAAACGGCTTGATCCAATCACACATGGCTAGATCTAAGAACACACAAGAGATAAAAAGGTCCAAATCCAACACAAGAGGATACAAGAGGTAACTAGTTCATCTCAATCCTATGGGGAAAGAGGTCTTGATGATAGTCTTCTCCAAGAGGAGGTCTTGAATCCACAAGGGAATCTTCTCCTAGGAGGTCTTGATCTCCTAGAGGAGTGGATAAAAGGAGCAAAGCTCTCTAATATCTATCAACTACTTTGCTAACCCTCACTAATGACTTGGGTACGAAATATGTAGGTGGATAGAGGTGAGGGACGAGTGGAGGGGCAAAACAGGCAACCCTCGGGCAGCATCCTGTAGAGCCCGTGCGCACGGGGGTCTCGTGTGCACGGGGTACTTTGGGGCCCATGCGCATGGGGTATCCAGGAACTCTCTGGATAGGCCGTGCGCACGGGGTCCAAAAGGGTCGTGCGCACGGGGTCTTCTGGACCGTGCTTCTTCTTCCTCCTGCTCGCCTACATCTTCCTTGTGGTCTTCCCGTCCTTCTCCTTGGACTTGGTGAGCTTCCTTCTTCCGTGCGTCCTCCTCGTGGATGGTGTGGTTGTACTCTTCTGCTTGGGCTCCTCCTCGAAGAATGTGTAGCTCCACTCACACCTATGTATGCACACGAGAGAGGGGTCACGTAGTATACCATCCTCGAAGGGTACAAGTGGACATGTGTAAAGGAGATGATTCACCTTTGTATGCATGAAGTATATGTCACACGTGTCACTTGGCGAAGTGGCTCTTGACATGGTGATGGCCATAGGATGCTCTG
>NC_041387.1:298002580-298027632 GCF_002162155.2 Triticum dicoccoides | reverse complement strand
AGATCCGACCTCGGATCATGCTCCTCATCACCATGGAAATGGTCGTCGTGGACGGACTTGTAGTTGGACGGAGTTGAAGACACTGTGCAATCCAAGTACTCCAAGATATCTCTGGAGTGGTATACATGCAAAAAGAGCAAATGCAAGCAACACTCGGAAATACAATGGTTAGTGCACATAAAGTGTCCATCAAGTAAGTATGAGTCCGTGCGGCAAGATTGTTCAAGACAAAGACGATGAAGCTTATCAAGATGATGTAGAATGATATGCAAAGCATTCATTGGAGAAAAATCATTTGTCGTGCACACAATGGTGCGGTACTTGTCATGGCGCACAAAGCTACAAATTCTACCATTGTGCAAAATGATGTCATATTGGGACGGTGTATCAAAAGAATGAACATGGTAATTGGTGCTCAATGTGATTATGTGATCATGCAAATGATAGTTGGCAATATGATCATGATGTATGAATATGCCATCAAGAAAGATCACAACAAATTTGCTAATAAAGTGCACAAGCTCATATATCATGGATGACATGGAAATGCAAGATGCAACAAGGCAATCATTATGTGAGTCAATCCATGCACAAGATGCAACAAGGCACATCATGACTCTCCCAACACAACAAGCATCAATAGCATGGGGCACAAAGAAATCATGGGAATAGCTACTAGGATCTCCACCAAGCATGCAAATACATATAAGAGTAGGATAATGGTGAATCATGGGTAAATGCAAGAAAGGGTCACAATTGCATGGCAAAGGCAAAGAAGCAAGTGTATCATGCAAAGTGAACACGGTAAAATGAGTATAAGTGAACAAGTGGTATATAGCCCATAGTCGTGTGAGAGACAAGTAAAAGAGATGCGTGTAGTAGTTGCCCGAAGAGAACGGTGGTAAGGACAATCCACGTGATCCCAAATCGTCGTTGCTCTCAAGATCTCGTTTCGTCAACTCTTGGGATTGAGAGGTTGACAAGTATACATGAGTACCTACACAAAACAAAGGCAAAGGAAAAAATTTGTGTGCTTGGTAGATGTACACATCATCCATTATGATGTGCACGTGCTTGTGTTGGTTAGTACAAAATATCCAATGCTCAAATAAATGAGATGCGTGATATACGAACATGTCATCCATCATGAGGGGTTTTTTGTTATGTATAGCATAATTCAAGTTGTGTAATGCATCACGAGAAATATGCAGAGGATTGTTATTTATGGAATGCTTATGGTGCAAGCAATTATGGGAAGCAAGCAATGTATAGAATGCATCAAAATCTCCTAATATGTATGAGGAAACTATGGGGGTCAAATCATGAGCATTAATGGAAACATCACATGGAGAAAATTGACAAGAAAGCATATTTTGTTCTATGTGATCATGGCATGGTATAGTAGATGAATTGTGCAAATCATGTAAAGGAAGCATGGCAATATCATCACGTGAAAAACAAAAGCCAATGACCATCATCTCGTCATCTATGCCATAAGTGCAAATGGGATTTATTTTAGTTGGACATGCATAGTTACTATGTTGAGATTGAAATGTTGCAATATGGGAGATCTCACTCATAGGATATGGTAAGTTTAAAGGGTTGTCGAACATGATGTGACCAAAAGAATTTTCACATGATATACTATGGAGCATAACATCACAACTAGGCAACTTGACATGCTCATCATTATATTCATCATAAATTGGTAAGTCGTGACATGAGGAAGTCGCACTAGCATGAAGCATGGTAATAGGTGTGTCAACATCATGCAATCAATCATTGGTAAGATAGTCCACTAGTGCGACAAGATAAGCACCATAACCTATGTTACCTTTGGAGCGTCGCTCATGTGTTGTAGGTGAGGTGTCGAAGACCAAGTCACGGTCATGTTCATCGTGATGGACCATGTGGGGGTGCATCATCATCCACCATGGCCATCGTCGTCTCCCTTGGAGCTATGGACTCGTCGAGGATAGGCATGTCGTCATGTAGGATACCTAGCACCAAAGAAGAAAACACACTCGAAGTAGAAGTTAAGTCATTAGTAATCATAGGGGCCTCACGTGCCGTCTCAACTACCTCACTCACTAAGTGTTGTGGCTCACTCACTCCCAGTAAGATGCTCTCACTCGTATGGTTGGTGGAGCCACTCAAATGGCTCCCAACATCACATAGGATGTGTGGCATAATCTCGTGTGTGGGGCTAGTGGTGGTCACACTCATCCTCTCATAGAAAATGCTATCAATGTCACATATGGTGGAGTCACTCATATCACTCATGGTGGTGTGGCTCTTCACACATGGGAATTGGGGCATTTCGTCATATGTGGGTGTCGTAGAGATGTAGGTGCAAATGTCTCCATGCTCAACTCCTATCGCCTCCTTGGTTGAAGGGATGGCCCCACGCTCAACCTCCTCATCCATAACGCCTCTGAAGATGAATGTCGTAGGATGTGGAAAATCATCACTCTTCTCTGAGACCAAAGAGATGGTCTCATGTGCGGTGTCGTAGCTTGACTCGGAGTAATAGTCCCATTGGGCGCCGTCTTCATGTTGTTGAAGAGGTTCGTGGTTATCGCCGTGGTCGAAGGGGATGTCCCTTGCTCGACTGTCTTGTCGCCGTCATGTTGTAGGAGGCCCATATGATGTGGCACCTCATAGCTCGTCTCCATTACCAAAGGGAATTTCCCATGCTCGGCCATCTTCCTTGAGGGGCTTCCGAAGATGGAAGTGGTCGCCTTGTTGTTGAAGATGTCAATGTAGGTGAACTCATAGGAACTAGGAAAATATGGTGTACGTCCAAAGGCAAAGATGCCTTGATAACACTTGGCGAAGATGCCGAAGTGGTGGTATTAGTCGTAGCTCCGTCTTGGTGGTGGTCATCTCACGCTCTTCTCTGGTGCTCATGAAGTTTGGCCGTAGCTTGATGTAGATCTTGTTGGGACTTGTAGTTGTACGCATCGCGAGCATCTTCATCTCGATGGTGTTGTAGTGCTTGATCTCGATGATGTTTCGAGGATTGGCTACTTGAGCATCGCCGCCTTGAAGATGACGAAGGGGTAGAAGACTTGTAGTTGGCCACTATGTATCATACTTGATCCATGTGTTCGTCCAACTTTGTGTCAAAGTAGTCCCTTTTCCTTGCTTCATTTTGGCGAATATCGATGGGGAGTCGATCAATGCCTTGCATTGCTCGTTGTAGTCCAAAGATGGACGTTTTGGTGATGTAGTTGTTCGCGCTGCCGTTGTCGTGGAAAACCGGAGATGAGATGCCTTGCCTATCCATCACAAGACTCGAGCAAATGTGAGTGGAAGAAAGGAAAGAATTAGACCCATGTACCTTATCCAATGTTTAAGATGGATCAATGATGTAACGCCCCGGATACAACTTTCCATATTCGTAACTCTGACTCTTGCCATTTCCGGCGATGTGAATTATTATTTCCTCCGTGGTTGGGTTTTTGTCTGTTATTTTGCATTTTGTTCTTGTTATGCATCTCGTCTCATAACATCATCTGCATTTCATCTGCATGTTTTTCAAAACTTGCATCCGTTCTGGTTCCGCCAGTTCTCTCTGTTGTCCGTTCTGAGCCCGACCACACTCGCACGCGCCCGCGGCACCTCCGAAATATTATTTTATAAGTGGCATAAAAATGTTCTCGGAATGGGTTGAAAGTTGGCATGTGGTGTTGTTATGTTGTAGGTAGGCTGCCTGCAAAGTTTCATCACATTCGGAGTTCGTCTGATAGCCAACGGATAACTTTAGCGACATTATAGTCGGTCTAACGTCGGACGTTTTCGGTCTCCGGAAACAGATGCCGGGCCCTCCCTCTCTCTTCTCCCCCTCGCAGTCTCACCACAGCCCACCTAGCCCATCCTCCTTCCCCTCTTCGCTTCCGGAGTTGTCCGATACGACCGCACGGTCTGAAACCCTCTCTGCACAGTGCATCGAACCCCTCACGTGCGCGTCCGAAATTGTCCCGGACCCGACCCGGGCAGTCGCCACCGTTGTGTCCGGATCATCCCCAAACGTCTGCAAAACATCACCGTTTTCTTATTTGGACTCTCCTAGTATATTTTTTTTTCTCGATCGTCCGATTTAAATCGGAGGGACCAGATGCACCTAACCAAATTCATCTCCTATATAATATCAGCCTAACCCTAGCCCTAGCCCGTCCAATCCATCCAATCCTCCTCGCGCCGCCACCCACTGACTTCTCCACCTCGTCCCCCCCTTCCTCGGGATCTTGCCCGATCCATTCGAGTCACCCGACCACCTTCCTGGTTTTTAGCACCGAGCCAACCCAGCCCCTTCGATCCATCCATCCATCGATCCGGCCAGCCGCCCCTGGTCTCCCTCGCCTTCCATGCCTGTCCAATTAGCAGGCCCGCTGCCGCCATCTTCTTCCCGGAGCTTCGCGTCGTCGGAGTCCTGCGCAAGGCGCCAAGTTCCTGCCGCTGCCGGCAACAACAGCATCGCAATCAACGAGGCTGTGCTCCTTGTCCTCGCGCCTCTGCCTCGCCGGTGGTTGCCGGCCACCCAAGCAGCAGCAGCAGTCCGGAGTGCCGCCCTCCACCCCGCTTCCAGCCGGCGCTCGACCTAGTTGCGATCGAGGCCACAACCTTGAGCGCCCGAGACCACCTCCGACCCGCGCCTCCTCTGGATTCCCTCGTCCCCTGTTTCTCCTCCCTTCGCTGCGCTCTCTCCCTCTCACTTCTCTCTCTATTGCCTCCGCAGGAAACCATGGCCGGCCTCTTCTCTCGATCCGTCGCCGCACCTTCGTCTCCTTCAAGCAGCAGCACCGCCCGACCATGGATGCCGTCATGGCGTCTTAGCCTCCTCAAGCCCGTTCTCGGCCAGATCCAGACGCCCAGGACCTCGCCGCCCCTTCGTCCGCTCCATCCCCGTCGTCCCGTCGGAGTTCCCCGCCTCGCCAGAGCCCGCTGCTGCGCCGCTGACCATCAGTGACGCCGCGCCCCTGCTTCCTCTGCACCGAAGACGCGTCGTCCTCGCGTTGACTGCCTCCACATCGACCGAGCGGCCTTCCCTGCTCGCGTGGGCTGCGCCCCTCTCCAAGGCCTCAAGGCCCGATGTGAGTAGCTCCCCCGCGCCCTGGGCCTGATCTCCGTTTTGGGCCCAAATCTACTTTTTCCTGTCCGTACGAATTTAGCATTTTCCAGAAAACTGCATATTTACAGAAAACCCCCTAGATTTCATGCATTAATAACGTCTTAACCGTCCATCGGATTAAAATGTTTTATATATGTAAAATGCTTAGAATTTCATCTAGTTTCATAATATGTCACTTTCATCCATGTTTAAAATGTTTAACATGCTGGTTGTATTTATTTTGCATAACGCCATGTTAAAATGCTTTATTTCATAACTAAATAAGCGTAGCTCCGAATTTAATAAACTTTATATGTAAATGGGGTGGAAAAATGCCTAGATTAACTTGGTGCACTCATCTTGCATGTTTAACAACATTAAAATATGGTTTAGGGCAGAACAGTACCGAATCTAAAATATGCACATGGGGATTTTCCGGAATTGTTGTTTGTTGTTCCGGCCTCATTTAAACTTGTCTAGATAGGTAGTTTTTCATATGCTTCACCCCTTGCCATGTTTAATAACATTTAATATAGTTGGGTACATAACCGAGATCAAACTAAATAATTGCATGTGGTGTTTCGTCAATATGCAACTCGTTGCATATTGAGCTCCACTTAATTTGTAGTGATGTTTGTTGCACTTTGCCATGCCATGCCTCATTAACCGGACATGCATCAGTGCATCATGCCATGTTTATGCTTGTGCATTTACCATGTTGTTTGTTTCTTTCCGGTGTTGCTTCTTAGTTCCAGTAATGTTGCGATTGTGAGGATTCGTTCGACTACTCCCGTTCGTCTTCTTCATGGACTCGTTCTTCTTCCTAGCGGGATTTCAGGCAAGATGACCGCTACCCTGGATCTCACTACTATCATTGCAATGCTAGTTGCTTCGTTCAATCGCTTTGCTGCGCTACCTATCATCTGTTTGTTGAGCCATCCCATATTGCCATGAACCTCTAACCTTTGACACCTTTCCTATGCAAACCATTATTTGGCTATGTTACCGCTTTGCTCAGCCCCTCTTATAGCGTTGTTAGTTGCAGGTGAAGTTGAAGATTTCTCCATGGTGGACAGGATTTTGGTTGGGATATCACAATATCTCTTATATTATTAATGCATCTATATATTTGGTAAAGGGTGGAACACTCGGCCTTTTGCCTACTGTTTTGTTCCACTCTTGCGGCCCTAGTTTCCGTCATACCGGTGTTATGTTCCCGGATTTTGCGTTCCTTACGCGGTCGGGTGATTTATGGGACCCCCTTGACAGTTCGCTTTGAATATAACTCCTCTAGCAAGGCCCAACCTTGGTTTTACCATTTGCCTCACCACCACCTACCCTTTCCCTTGGGTCGGCTAACCCAAGGGTCATCTTTATTACAGCCCCCCGGGCCAGTGCTTGTCTAAGTGTTGGTCCGAACCAGAGCCACTTGCAGTGCCACCTCGGGGAAACTCAAGGGCTGGTTTTAGTTGTACGTAGTGTTCATCCGGTGTTGCCCTGAGAACGAGATATGTGCAGCTCCTATCGAGATTGTCGGCGCATCGGGCGGTCTTGCTGGTCTTGTTTTACCATTGTCAAAATGTCTTGTAAACCGGGATTCCGAGTCTGATCGGGTCTTCCTGGGAGAAGGTTTATTCCTTCGTTGATCGCGAGAGCTTGTCATGGGCTAAGTTGGGACAACCCTACAGGGTATAATCTTTTGAAAGCCGTGCCTGCGGTTATTGGCAGATGGGAATTTGTTAATGTCCGGTTGTAGATAACTTGACACCAGATCCGAATTAAAACGCATCAACCGTGTGTGTAGCCGTGATGGTCTCTTCTCGGCAGAGTCCGGGAAGTGAACACGGTTTCTGGGTTATGTTTGACGTAAGTAGGAGTTCAGGATCACTTCCTGATCATTGCTAGCTTCACGACCGTTCCTTTTGCTCTCTTCTCGCTCTTATTTGCGTATGTTAGCCACCATATATGCTTAGTCGCAGCTGCAGCCTCACAACTTTACCCCTTCCTTTCCCTTTAAGCCTTGCTAGTCTTGATACCCATGGTAATGGGATTGCTGAGTCCTCGTGGCTCACAGATTACTACAACAACAGTTGCAGGTACAGGTTGTGCGATGATCATGACGCAAGAGCAAAGCTTCCTTGCGTTGAGTTCTTCTTCTGTTTCTTCGATCAGGGGATAGGTTCCAGGTCGGCAGCCTGGGCTAGCAGGGTGGATGTCGTTTGAGTTTCTGTTTGTGTTTCATTCGTAGTCGGATGTTGATCTTATGTATGATGATGTTGTATTCGTGTGTCATTGTATGCCTTATGTTTGTATCCCCATCTATTATGTAATGTTGATGTAATGATGTCCACCTTGCAAAAGCATTTCAATATGCGGGTCTATCCTTGGTGGGACCTTCGAGTTCCTTTTGGATAGGGTCGCATATTGGGCGTGACAAATGATCACTCAATAATGTAACAAGGAAATAACACAATTGGTACGAGATCTTGTCAATTCTCACACCTACACAAGTGAAGCTTTGCGTGGAGGTCGGTGAGGATAGTGGCACAAAAATTTGATGTGAAATGTTAGCAAGAGTCAATAATGTTGGAAAAGATTAACAAATTCACAAGTGAAACAAGTAGACCAATAGCAATGGGCGGAACACAAAAACACACACACGACTAGATAAATGGGGTCGTGCAACCAAGGAATGAGCACAAAATGTGGAATCCACAGAAAACGCTTGTGTTGCACAACTCTAGAGAGACGCTGGCATGATTGCTCAATAGGCGGATACGACACTTGTGCACAACCTATAAGATGCAAAATGTACCTACTTTCCATCCCAAGTATGCTATATATGTATGATGTTCCGATGTTCCTCTCAAGATGATCCGAGATGATCGGATATGACAATCTTATATGCAATGTGGTATGATGCTATGGCTCTTGCTTAGAAGATCTTTGTTTTTCTCTTTTTCTTAAAAGCTTATTCATTTTTTTATATGGCCACTTATGTGAAATGCATAAATCAAGATAGCAATTGTGTATATGGGGGAACAATCCTTTGACACAAGGGATGGTACTATGATACCAAGATAATACCAACATGATATTGTTGTAGGGTGAAACCCTAAGATGGATCTTTTCACACTTGGAGGGGGAAAAGAGGAAGAACACCAAGAACACAAAGTGGAATTCACTCCAACAATACCAAATTACACATCCACTAGAATAGCAACACAAGATCCACAAGTCACAAACAAAATCAAAGGAAAGATACAATGGTAGAGTTCTTCCCACTCCTAGGAGATGAGGTCTTGATGATGGTAGTCTTCTCCAAGTTGGAGGTCTTGAAATCCACAAGTGGGTCCTCTCCAAAGATGCCTCGATCTCCAATGGAGGTGGTAGAAGGAGCAAAGCTCACAAATATCTCATCTAATACTTTGCTAACCCTAAACATAACCCGAGGTATGGAATATATAGGCTTGGGGTCGAAGTCGAAGAAGGGGAGGTCCAAAACGCCATCTCAGCCGTCCATCCTATAGGGCCCGTGCGCACGGGGGTCCTGTGCGCGTGGTACACGCCCGTGCGCACAGGATGCTACAACCGTAGCTCCCTGTGTAGTCTGTGGGCACGGGGTCTTGGGGGCCCGTGCACACGGGGTCGCCTGGGACTTCTTGTCCAGCTACTGATTTGCTTGTTCCTCTTGCTTGTTGACTTGGGTCACTTCTCCTTGGACTTGGTGGTGCTCCTCAGCTGCTTGGAAGGGTCCCTCTTCATACCTAACAAGGCATAGAGTATTTTGGTGAGGTAGCAACCAAGTAACACTTGTATCCATGTGCATGTCAACTAGGAAGGAGTTCACCTCGGTTTCTATTGCACATGCTCTATCTCTTGTCATGGGTCCACGTGGGGCTTGATGTGTTGGTGTAGAGTCCATGGGGATGATGGAAGGATGCTCCACATCATCTCCCCCCCCCCTTGGGAGAGATCCGTCCACGAATCGTGATCTTCATCACCATGGTACTTGGCCAAATCTTGGACGTTGAAGATGTCGCTTACGTTGTACTTGACGTGTGGGATGTCAATTTTTAAGCGTTGTCATTGTAGCGTGCTAGCACCTTGAAATGCCAGTACACCAAAACTAGAGCAAAAAAGGGATACAGGGGTGCAAAGAACTAAAACCTGTATGAAGTAGGGACTAAGTAGAACCCTGTCAGCAGAAGAGAAGATATCAGAGGTCTCCGTCTTATCCTTACACAAGTTTATGAGATAATCCATTACATCTCCTTCCATCTGCTGCCCTTCACCAAAAAGAGTATAAAGGACACGTCCTGTGAGGTCAATCACATTCCCAGGGATGGTAAACATGAAGTAGCTTGTCCTGCAGATTTAAAAGGATGGGAAAAATTATTAGAATTTCAAATACTAATACAACAGAAGTTCAGAAACTATAACTCCAAAGGCAAGGAGAAATGAACAGAAGTTCAGATACTAATACAACAGAAGTTCAGAAACTATAACTCCAGAGGCAAGGAGAAATGAACAGAAGTTCAGATACTAATACAACAGAAGTTTAGAAACTATAACTCCTAAGGAAAGGAGAAATGAACAGAAGTTCAGATACTAATACAACAAATGTTTAGAACAAAGTAGCATCTCTGGCAGCAACAAAAATAAGAATAAGAAAACTCACTCAGAATGCTTCTCTAGACCATCATCACTAAGCGCATACTATTTCACACTCCGGGCCTCGGATAGATGAGGGTAAATGTACTTATTTAGGGGAGCGACAGCAGAAGGCCACTTCAAATGCAATCTCGATGCTCTCTTGGAGGAAGTTATGTTGCCAGACTCAACTGCCAGTTTCCTCCTGGTGATGACAACATTCTTCCCACCTCTCCCAGCAATAGTACCAGCAGCAGATTTACTGTTCTTCGGGTAAGCAATCTTCTCAAAATCATCATTCGATGAAACCACCTCTTCTTCGACTGCTTCGACTTCACCAACCTTCCTGGAGCAAGGGATGTTTGGATCACCACAAATACCGACAGCATGCTTCCCCAACTTGGAAGGAATAAGGGTTTGAGCGCTATCATCTTCTCTCGGAGTTGTACTCATCGATTCCTCCCTAGGCTAGTATTCATGTGACCCGAGGAATGAGTAGTGGTAATCGGTCAAGTCCAACAGCTCCACTGTCATAGAAAAGGAAGACAAAAAGACCATTAAATATAACTGAAGTTCAGGTATAGCACAATGACAGTCCAACTAATATAGCTGACATGGTTACTACTAAAGCTGACCTAAAAATGTGTTGCATTTAAAAACTAAATGAAGTTCAGGCACAACCCAAGGCACAGTTCAAGATAAACTAATGAATTGGAAAACCTTCAACTATAGCTAACAAAAGCATCAAAATGTATCATCTCTGAAGTTCAAGTAGAAGAAATGCTCCTGTCCAAGTAAGCAATGAAAGGAAAAAAATACTGAAACAAAATACACAAGCAAAATAAAAAAAAAGATAAAAATGAAGTTCATGTAGAATAAAAGATGAAGTACAGGCAAGCAGTCCAAGTGTCAAGGCTTACATGTATAGTAGCCAAACAGACCTTGGAAGTCTGTTTCAAACAGGTTAGAAGAAGCAATTGAGTACAACCATGTCTTTCTAATATCTGTGATATTATGATGGGAATAGTTTGCAAGAACCCCTTCATGAAACGAATTAACATTCGTAACCATGAAGAATCCGCAGTCAATACTATCAACAAACAAAAAAATAACAGTGTTAAAACCAAATAAAGCCAGAAGAATAAAAGACATTGCAGCTTACGTACAACTACAGTTAAAGCAAAGTGATGGAGAGAAAACTGAAACACATACTTGTTTTGCTGCGGGGGCACATCAATCCAATCCAAAAGGGAAATTGTCAATAGAAAGAGGACTGAAGGGTTTCTCCCTGTCATTGTTGGCATCATTCCAAAGCTTTCTTGATGTTATCAGTCATCCGCCAAAACAGGCATACCGCACATTCATCATTTGGTCCATAGTAGGAGTCAAGAAGCTGGAACCTTCAATTCTTTAGGTCAAGAAATATCGAAACCCAATGACCAATACCACCCAAGTGAGAAGGCATTTCAGGTGGGTCAAAAGTGGGGAAAACAACCTGAAGCAATAGAGACACACAAATCATTAAAAATTTAAAGTTAATATCAAACGGTACAAATAAAAATAAAACAAAATAAACAGAGTGGATTGCAGTGCAAACTTATACAAAAGACAAAGAACAAGATATTGCTTCCAGAATCGTGTGCATCCATGCTATCTGGACCAGTCGCCAAGAAGTATTTCCTCACACGGGAATCAAATTGACCAATGAAAATCTTGTCCTAAAATAATGCAGACAACAGCAACATATGAAAATACAAATGAGACAAACAAGTTTTAACTAAAATGGTAATGAACAAAACAGAAAAGAAATCAATGTAGGGTCGACTTACACAAACTCAATACGGAAAAATGAGTTTATCTGATCCTTGGTATTTCGCACATAGACAATATAGCGCAATATCAGCTACATTAGATCGAAGCATTCCGTGAGTAGAAAAAGATATTGCAACATCTTCAATAGTAGCTTCACACTCATTGTTTTGGAACTTAATTTTTGATCTAAAACAAGCAATAGAAAGTACAAGAAGTTCAGCATCAGGAACTCAAGAAGTTCATCACACATATAAGCACAGAAGTTCAGCTAGATCACAACAGGCAGTACAAAAAGACTAGATGTTCAGCACCAGAGTAGAAAATAAAAGTTCAGCAACATAGAGTAAAGAAGTTCAGGTATGAAACAACAGGTAGTTCATAGTGGTAGATGGATGTAAATTCTGACCAGCTGCACTCACCTCTTAGAACGATCATTCTTAAGCCTAGTAACACTGAAATAAAAGTCATCAACCTTCTTTCGGATGACAACAAGTTCACTATCTGCTCAATAAAAGAAATAGAAATTAAGAGAAACATTTGAGCACAGCATTCAAACACAAGCACATCTCAGCTGCTACACCAGAAAAGATAAAACAACAGGATTATAAACATCACAACCCATGCATTACAGACCTTCCCCCACATAGAAATAGGTTCACTTAACTTTATTTACAAACCAACCGACAAAGCACAAACCAGAAGTTCAACTTGCACCACATAGGCAGTTCACAGGGATATCATGGACCAAAACCAAAAACAAAAGGGACGGGGATGGGGAAAGAAGAGACAAGCCTGCTCCTCTCTTTATGGATTCTTGCCTATTCCAGTCGTAGCACTGGAATGATCAACCTCCTCTCCCACGCTATCGCTTTCAGTCTCTTCATCATCATCTCTGGTAGACATTGCAGCATCGTCGGCAAGGACACCAGCAACAGTTGGAGTAGCTGGAGAATCTAAAACAACAAAAAAATGTTGGTTGTGCTAGACTAGGAAGAGCTGGAGAACCAGCATCAACAACAACTGATGGCTCTGCTGTAGGAGACTTCTCCAGGACTGCAGCAGCACTACCACCAGTCTCAACAGCAGCCTCGACGGGATCTTTCGCCAAAATTATATCTCCAGCTGTCTTGCCCTGCTCAGCATCAGAAACCACAACACCAATGGATGACTGAGGTTCAGTTGGCTCCACCCCATCGGAGCAGCCGGTGCCTGACACGGTCTTGTCTGCAACCTTCTCTGGAGGAACACTTGAATCATCATTCTGCAACAAAGAACAAAAAGTCATGACAAATGGGCACATAGTGATAAAATGCAAAAACAAGTAAAATAAAAAATGAGACAAATGGACAAGAAAAATGGTACTTTATTTTCACTGTCATGAACCTCATCAACTAATACATCACTCGTGGAACGGGTTCAGGCACAGGAGCAGTTGTGCTTTCAGGTAAAACATCCTCCTCAACCCTAGCACCATCATCAATAGTCTACAAAAAAATCATGTAGAACACAAATGCCTAATCAGCAGAAGTTACATTACATAATAAAAGAAGGTCAACTATGACAAAATGATACATAGTGGAAGTCCAAATACAGTAAACATAGAAGGTCAGATAGCAAACTACTCTAATACAAAAGCGAACAAAAAGGGCCAGTTATGGAAATGACAGAAGTTCAGGTGCTGTAGCCCTTGAAGTTTAGGTATTGTAAACAGAGAAGGTCACCTAGGAAACACTAGCACTAAAGAGAAAAAGTTTAGGACACATGAAATCAATAAGGGTCACCTATGACTACATACAGTAAAAACTAAAAGCTAACAATGAACATTAATGCATAGAAATATAAAAAAGCCAACATAAACAAACCTCTTCGGTATGCTCCATGTGGCCTCCTTCACGACCCAAACGAACAGGATCTTGCCTCTGAATCTACTCACAACCACACTTGCCTCATCTTCAAAAGGCTTGCAACGAACATCCTGCATTTCCTTGAACAGCCCAAAGCTAGTCCGGAGGTGGGAAGCGCTCTGACGAAGCTTAGTAAGAAATCTAGCTTCAATTGACAAAACCTCCTTGTAAGATCGAAAGTATGTCTAGAGGGGGGTGATTAGACTACTTGACCAAATAAAAAATCTAGCCTTTTCCCAATTTTAGTTCTTGGCAGATTTTAGCAACTTAGCACAAGTCAAGCAATCAACCTACATATGATATTCTAAGAGTATAGCAGCGGAATGTAAAACAATTGCATATGAAGGTAAAGGGGAGGAGTTTGAGAAGGCAAACGCAATTGGAGACACGAATGTTTTTGTCCTGCTTCCGATAGGTGGTGCTATCGTACATCCACGTTGATGGAGACTTCAACCCATGAAGGGTAACGGCTGCGCGAGTCCACAGAGGGCTCCACCCACGAAGGGTCCACGAAGAAGCAACCTTTTCTATCCCACCATTGCCGTCGCCCATGAAGGACTTGCCTCACTAGGGTAGATCTTCACAAAGTAGGTGATCTCCTTGCCCTTACAAACTCCTTGGTTCAACTCCACAATCTTGTCGGAGGCTCCCAAGTGACACCTAGCCAATCTAGGAGACACCACTCTCCAAGAAGTAACAAATGGTGTGTTGATGATGAACTCCTTGCTCTTGTGCTTCAAATGATAGTCTCCCCAACACTCAATTCTCTCTCACGGGATTTGGATTTGGTGGAAAGAAGATTTGAGTGGAAAGCAACTTGGGGAAGGCTAGAGATCAAGATTCATATGGTAGGAATGGAATATCTTGGTCTCAACACATGAGTAGGTGGTTCTCTCTCAGAAAATGAATGCTGGAAGTGTAGGCACATTCTGATGGCTCTCACCACAAATGAAGAGTGTGTGGATGGGTATATATAGCCTCCACAAAAAATCTAACCATTACACACAACTTACCAATCTCGGTGGGAACGAATCGTCAAACTCAGTCGGACCAATTTAGCAAATAATGTGACCGTTGGGATTTTCGGTGGGATCGACATGTCAACTCGGTGGGACCGATATGGTTAGGGTTAGGGCATAACGTAATCTTTGTTAGACCGATTACACAAACTCGGTGGGACCGATTTTGGTAATAAGCTAACCAGAGAGTTGGTCAGGCAAACTCGGTGGGACCGATTCGCTCATCTCGGTCAGACCGAAACGTTACGAAAAGGAAACAGAGAGTTTGCATTGCAATCTCGGTGGTACCGATCGCTCATTTCGGTTGGACCGAAATGTTACGAAGGGAAACAGAGAGATTACAATCCCATCTCGGTGAGAGCGAGATCCCTATCGGTGAGACCGATTTGACTAGGGTTTGTGGCAGTGGCTATGACATCTGAACTCAGTGGCGCCGGATAGAAAGAATCGGTGGGGCCGAGTTGGACTTTTGGTTTGAGTCATATGTGGATATGAGAAAGTAGTTGAGGGCTTTGGAGCATATCACTAAGCACTCTGAGCAAGAAAGCCATTAAGCAACACCTCATCCCTCCTTGATAGTATTGGCTTTTCCTATAGACTCAATGTGATCTTGGATCACTAAAATAGAAAATGTAGAGTCTTGTGCTTTGAGCTTGAGCCAATCCTTTTGTCCTTAGCATTTTGAGGGATCCACTTTTCTCATCCATTCCATGCCAATCATTGAGCTTTCCTAAAATACTTATCTTGAAATAGCATTAGCTCAATGAGATATATGTTGTTAGGAATTACCAAAACCACCCAGGGATAGTTGCACTTCCAATCTCCCCCTTTTTGGTAATTGATGACAACATATAGATCAAAGCTTCGACAAATGATAATAAGATTGAAAAACATTGTTGCTTTGAGAAGTATGTGAAAAGTAAGAGCTCCCCCTAAATTTGTGCATTATTTAAAATTTTCTTTGGACTGCAAATGCACAATGAGTTAGGATCATGGGTCACTCTTCCATGTCACATACATCTTGGTGGAGTGCTCAAAATGATAATAATTAAACACATGCACTCATCACCAAGCAAAGTGAATGATCATATGAGGATATAAGAGATAATATCATCCAACAAACATTAATGTAGCATAGCGTATGGTCAAACACATGATCATCCAAGAATCTCACAAAAGGCATAATGTATAAAGCAAACACAGAAATAACAAAGTTCAACCATCAAAAAGACAAGAGAGATCAAAAGCAACACTCTCTCTCGAAGCCTATGATCTATACATTTTTCTCCCCCTTTGGCATCAAGTTACCAAAAAGTTCACAAAAATGCATAGTGCTAAATGACTCTCAGGCTTGGTCTTCATGTGATGGTGTAGAGATGGCTCCAAGGATGAAAGCTTCTGTTGATGTAGCTGGAGCTGGTGCAATGGCTGCTGGAGCTGGTGGCACTGAAGCTGTAGCTGGTGCAGATGATGTAGCTCTGGTGTCTGGAACAGGCACTGCACCGGATCTCTGTCCTCTAGGCACTCTAGCAAAAGCATCTGTAGTAGACTTGCCCTTCTTATCCTCCACATCCTCCTGAAGTTGCTCAACTGCAGTTTGGATCTCAGTAACTTTGACATCAAGAGCATAAAACTTCTGCTCTATGATTCTCTCCAAGCTCTCCTGGTTTTGAGTCAGGGTGGCCAAGACCTTCTCAATCCTCAAGGTGGAGGCAATCAATTAGCCAAGCTGATCTTGCTTGCTCTTCAGGAAAATCTGAGATGCCTCTTCAACAATTGGCATCTTAGCAGCTTTCTCAGCCCTTGCTTTCTCTTTCTTCTCTTGTGCTTGCAAAGATGATGGTTCATTTTCATCCATCACAATGGTGTTGTCCTCAAAATCAGGGTAGATGGGCAGGTGTTCCTTGTCCAAAAGACATGTGCATGTGCCCATCTTGGAGTTTATGAGCTCCTGTGGGGCATATCCACAACTCCTCTTCTGATCAGCAGCAGTCCTTTTGATTGTTTCCACAATCAGGCTCATGACCTTGAATTTCTAAGGCACATCAAATATATGTAGCAAGTTAATTGCATGGCCTCTGATCATCTTGTGATCACCTGACTTAAGCAGCAAAGTGTGCCTTAAGATCCAGTTGATAGTAGGCAATCCTGACAATAGATAATGTACAGATCCAAACTTATGTGTCTCTAGTGCAGCATCTGGGATCTCTCTGTACATGTGAGCCATAGAGTTGTGGTCTTTCTTCTTCTTGGCATAGACATCCAAGTCATCCTCATTCTCTTTTGGAGCATTTATCAACTCAGACCGTTCCTCAACTGTTGATTGGTACCTAGTACCCTCAAACATCTAGACAATATTCCCATCTAGGTAGAAATGAGATGTGGAGTAAAACTGCATATTAAGCTCATCATTCCACTTGGTGAGCTTCTGGCCAACAAAGTCATCTACTCCACAAGAATTGAAGTTGTCATACACTCCTGGATAGTGCTCTTCATTCTTCCTGATGTACTCCCAGTCAACCCATCTCATGTCACATATTATGGGCTTCTTGTCAAGCAAAACTGTCTCATAGAAATCTTGTTGTTCCTTAGTGTGGAACCTGTAGTCCACTATGAAAGTGCGTTATATCGACTAGAGGGGGGTGAATAGGCGATTTTTATGAATCCTTCACTGAGGAATTTGCCGGTGAGGAAATTCCTTAGCGAAGAACTACTTGCAGCGGAATAAGTACTCAGAAGTAAGCATGACAGAATACACACATGGTCATCATGATGAAATGAAGACAAACACAGAGTACAGAAAGCGTAAACACAGGGTAACACAAGATGAAGACAAACAAACTGAAGAAATTGAACTGAGGAAATTGAGAAAGTCTTCAGTCAAAGCCTTCAAACACAGATATGAACAAACACTCAACACAGTAATGAGGAAATGAAAGAGTTGAGGAAATAGAACCAGTAAGGTTGGTGAAGACAATGATTTGGTAGACCAGTTCCAACTGTTGTCTCAGTTGTACATCTGGTTGGAGCGGCTGAGTATTTAAACTCGAGGACACACAGTCCCGTACACCTAGTCACTGAGCACGCAGCTCAGGACACCAAGTCCTCACCATATTCTCCTTGAACTAAGGTCACATAGACCTCGTCCAATCACTCGTGGTAAGTCTTCAGGCGACTTCCAAACCTTCACAGACTTCGATCACTCGGCGATCCACAAATCCTCTTGGATGCTCTAGACCATGACGCCTAACCGTCTCGAAGAAGCACGGTCTTCAAAGGTAACAAGCGTCGGATCAACGCAGGATCAATCTCTTAAGTGATGCTCAATCACTTTGGGTTTGTGGGTGTTTGGTTTTGCATTTTCCTCACTCGATGATTTTCGCTCAAAGTCCTCGGAGGATGGGTTGCTCTCAAATGACAAGTGTCAGTTTCTCTCGGAGCAGCCAACCAGCTAGTGGTTGTAGGGGGCGGCTATTTATAGCCTAGGGAGCAGCCCGACATGATAAGACATAAATGCCCTTCAATGATATGACCGTTATGTGGATAAGATATTTTGGGATAGCTGGCACGTAGCACAGCAACGGTCGGAAATTTGGCTCTCAAATTCCTCAGGGCTATCATGTTCCTCACTGTGTAGGCAATTCACACTGGCGAATTCCTAACTCCTCAGTCAGAACAAATTCCTCAGCGACCAGAAGAACTTTGTCTCTGTCGCTGAAGAAATTGACTGAATTATATGAGATTTCCAATGGCTTCACTCGAAGGGATTGGTAGGTGTAGGATTTTGAGTTGAGCATCACATGGAAATTTTTCCTTAGTATTTCCTCGACCCCCTTTAACAGTACGGTGTTTCCTATGACTCAAGAAGGAGAAAAAACAAAACTATGAAAACGAAAGTCTTCAAGCTTCATATTCCTCGCATGTATATCAAGTCTTCACGGACACACCAATTTCTTCACTTTGAAAGTCTTTATGAAAATCTTCAGAAATACCAAAATCTTCAGTCGAAGATATTCATTTTTAGGGGTCGACTTTCTCTGTAAATATCAAACTCCTCATAGACTTATAGACATGTGTACACTCATAAACACATTAGTCCCTTAACCTATAAGTCTTCACTACACCAAAATCACTAAGGGGCACTAGATGCACTTACAATCTCCCCCTTTTTGGTGATTGATGACAATATAGGTTAGTTTTCAACGGGGATAAACATATGAAGTGTAAGTACTGATATTGAGGAATTTGATTGCAAGATATAGAAGAACTCCCCCTAAAGATGTGCATAGTGAGGAATTTGCTTTTGAAGCAAAGCACACTTGAAGAGTTGAATCATGGAGATCTCCCCCTATATCTTGTAATTCATACATGCATTTGATATATAATATGAAGAATTTGAAATGCATGATGAAATATGCTACCTGAGGAGATTCAGCATGCGTGAAATAATATTAACGAGGAACAAGCATGCAGAATCAGAGCACAATGCATCAAAAGTATCAGAGCACCATCTGGTTTAAGATTACAACTCGATCCAATAAAAGTTTCAGAAGAATGAGAGTTGTAACTTAGCAAAAAACACCCATATATAATAGACCCGCTTGAAGACTAACTCAGATTTCTCCCCCTTTGTCATCGAATGACCAAAAGGATCGAAACTGAGGACTAACGCCCCTAAAGAATATCAAGTTGATGGAGGAGCACCAGCGTTGCCGGGGTCGGTTGTCGTAGTAGGGCCTGCCGCAGTGTCATCCAAGTCTTCATTTTCATTAGTGTCGCACGATGAAGAATAGGATCTGGTCACCAAGGAAGGAACCTTGACATCTTGAATTTCTTCGGTGGAGGTGCAGACCAGTCAAATTGTTCCTTGAGACCCATGCTCTTCAGATCTTCGGCGCTGTAGATATGAGATAGAACAACCCAGGTATGGTTGAAGGTTTCATGGAGGTAGTATTGGTTTTTCTTCACAACATTGTGGGTTGAGATCATGTTGTAAAGAATGGAACCAAACTGACGCTTGACCCATTTATGATTGCGATCAACTTTTTGATGAAGACTGAGGAGTATCTCACGATCAGTCATCACTCTGGGTGTTGTGGCTTGAGGAATTTGCTTGGCAGAGGTGTTGGCGGCAGAGTCATGTGTGGCAGAGTCATCATTGGTGGAGTAGGATGCAGCCTTGCAAAATTGACCATCCAATGGACGAATGCCTTCATCTATCACAGCAGTTGCCTTGCCTTTGTCATCAGCTAAGGAATATGTCTGTTTGAGGACTTCAATTGGAGGCAAGAAACTTCCATGGTTCAGAGTATCAGCCTTATAGTTGAGTGAAGACCTTGTCCTGATGAATTTCATAATCCATGGTGCATAAGGCTTCAGCTCAAACGGTGACATAGCAATGTTTGCCAGAGTCCTCATGAAGAAATCATGGAAGTTGACGGGAACACCATGAACGATATTGAAAAGCATATTCTTCATGATGCCAACGACTTCTTCATCATTTGAGTCGTGGCCTTTGATAGGACTCATTGTCTTCGTCAGAATGCGACAGACAGTCCGTGGCACATATAGTAATTCCTTGACGAGGAATTTGGTTCATGGGGCCTGCCCTGGCTTCAAAGGCTTCATCAGCACTTGCATGTAATGATTGGTAAGCTCAGGTTCATTGTAGACGCAACGTGCACCATCAAGGGGAGGACTGAGTGGAAGGACATGAAGCAATTCAGTTGCTGGTGCCTTGTAGTGAGTATTTTCAAACATCTAGTCCAGCACCCATGAATTCACATCTTCAGAATTTCCTGTGATGTGCAGCATCGTATAGAATTGAAGAATGAGTTCTTCATTCCAATCACACATGTCAATGCAGAAATTCAGTAATCCAGCATCATGAAGAACACTGAGGACTGGCTGGAAGCACGGCAGAGATTCCATGTCCACGTGAGGAATGTGTGCATGATCGAAGACTTTGTCTTTGTCGAATAGCACAGAGGAATAAAAGTTTGATTGACTAGCAGTCCAGAAACGCCTCTTCCTTATGCGAGCAGAATCATAGGGATTATAAGCAGTGAAGAACACATGCTCGTTGAAGAAATCAGCAGCCTTAAACTTTTGCTTCTTTGAGAATGGATCCTTTGTCTTGGGTACAGGAGTGTTAGTGAGTTGCATCACAACCTCAGGAATCACAATCTCAGGTTCTTCAGGCTGAGGAATTTCTGGTTCCTCTTCAGTGGCAGTCTGCATGTTCAACGTATCAGCAGCCGCAGTTTCTTCAGCACTAGTGTATGGAATTTCTTGATGCACAGATGAGGTGGGATGAGTTTCTTCAGAGCCCAGTTGAACTGTTGGTGCGGGGGACTGAGGTATCTGTTGTAGTGGGGTGAAGTTTGGAGTATTGGGATGCTGACTTTCCCAAAAGTCATCAGTCATCACAGGCGTGGTGCATCAAATGTCCACGTCTTCATCTTCAAGTTCTTCAACACTGGCCTCTTCAGCTGTGAACTGAGGCATGGGCGAGGAAGCAGCAGGGGTTGAAGGGATCGCATCCACTTCAATTTCTTCATCAATCTGCTCTGACGAAGCAGCAGAATGATGTTCTTCATCAGATCCGCTAGGGATCACATATTCTTCACCATAAGGAACAAGGTCCTTTGATGGCATGGTGGAAATCGTAACAGCATCAATGGGATTCTCAAGTGAGCTGGTCACAGTCTTCATTTTCTTCGGAGCTAAAGAATCTGAAGCAGATGATGCTTTCCTTTTCTTCACTGCAACTTTTTCTGCAGCCTTGATCTTCCTTACATCTGATGCAGATGGAAGGGTAGGACTTGGTGTAGGTGTAGGAGGAGCTGAGGAATCTGGTTGAATTTCCTCAGGCGCAACTGATGCAGTTGCCCTGACTTCTTCATTTTCTTCAGGCGCACCACTAGTGGATGCCCTGGCAGTTTCTTCAGCAGCTGGAATGAAGTCATCAGCCCTGGAACTAGCATTTTCTTCAGCAGTCTGAAAATCATCAGTGGTGCTGGCATGTTCTTCAGTTTGCTGAGCAGAGGCTTCAGCATAAGGAATTTCTTGTTGCGATGGGGCTGCAACATTGCTGAACTTCTCAGTCAGTTTAACAAACCTCACTTTGGCTCCTTGCCAATCAGCATAATACGAATTGAAATTATCGCTGAGGGTTTTGATCTCAGACTGGATCTTGAGGAGTTCATCAGGTGTCATTTTGACAACATTGTTCTTCAGCACTACAACAAACACACCCATATAACAACGGATATCTACCAACGATACTATCGCAAGTGTTGTTTGATTCAACCCCACGTCCTAGCTTAGCGCTAACCACCCAATTCCTAATCCAAAGGCAGGGAAAATGGTAACCACTCGGTACACCCCTCCACCCCTCCTACTCCGTTGTTAAAAGAAAAAACTATTTCCTATCTCATCTCTCCATCCCGTGATTCCTCTCTGACCTGAGCTCCATGGCTATGATGCTGCCGCCATGACCTCCATTTCGGACTAGCTTCGGTGCTCTTCTGCGTTGTTGCTCGCTGGCCCCAACTCCCCATGAGTGCTATCCTCAGATCCTCCGTCACCGCGACGTCTTCCGGGCCCCTGCACGTGCCCCTGCAGCAACCCGCCACCATGGGTCACCGGTGCGGCTCCTGCTCCTCTGGTTTTTCGGCTCATTGACCCTCACGGCTCCGCATGAGCGGCTGCCGCCACTGGCTCAACCGTGGTGCTTTCCCACGGCTACCTCGACTCCCACGCCAATGGTTTAGTGAGACACTCCTTCCCTCTGCTCTTATCCTCTCTGGTCCTGTGTGGCTTACATAGGTTTGTCGTCTGGCGTCGTAGATTACGGCTGGATATAGCAAGAATCGCGACCTCTGGATTTATCTCCCTCAAGAACGTGGTTGTCCCATTATCCCCAATAATCCATCCCCCCCCTAATTTGACAACATGGTGGCTTCTATAATTCCATTGGCATTTGGTACCTAGCTTCTCTAAGCTTCCACTTGTGCCATGGATGGACCAATTAGAACGAGATTGGAAAACATCTCTGCCCCCTTCCAATTAAATTGATCAATTAATATTGGTACTAATGTATTTAAGTTATGGCTAGCAATCCTCTTTTACGTTGGAGGAAACCTGATCCTCTAATTTTGCTATACATGTTTTTGCTGGTGATCCTCTGCTTTAGTTGTGCAGACCATAATAATTGTGTGATGCACCTATACTATCTGTATGTATTTCTCCACATGGCTATCATACTCTAGAGTGCCACATTATACTGCAGAAAAATAATAATTTTACCTTGGATGACTATTCACCAGTCTTGTTTTGATATCAATGCCTGCATCTTTCATGGCTTATGTGGAGAGAATCTAGTTTTCGGTTGAAACAGGGGTGATTGCACATTATTTATTCACTCTTACAAAAGCTTCCGATTTCATGGAGAAATACAAGTGCATAACCTCTCCTTATTCAGTAATATTAAGCATGAGTATACATAACAGAAGTACAAAGGTATATGAATCATAGTCTAGACATCTCACACTTGCCAGCATGCGAAGGTATGTAGGTAAAATTTTGATTCATCCAAACTATTTTCTTTAGCTTCAGATACTTCTAAATACTTTAATGTTTGTATTTATTTGCATGCTATGATGAATTGCAATCATTTTTGGACCAGAAGGATGCAGCTCAACAAAAACGCTTCGCAGGATGCCATGATGCATCTTTTATTCTCACTAGTATGTGAATTTTAAGTTGTTGCTTAGTGAACAATGGTCTTGCAGGTTTCCTCTAATATTAAAGATACAAAGCTACCTAAGGTATTCAGCTTGCGAATTTCATGAGTGTTGGGAAGATAAATGGCCAGCAATGATGGGAGCACCTCAATAACATCACGCAGGTGTGGTGTTCATCAATCCCTTGTTTCTTTGTGTGTGTGTGTGCATGCGTGTGTGTGTGTGTGCATGTGCGTCGTGTGTACATGAATTCATCTTTATATGCCATGTTGATTGCTCATTTAGATTCAGGATGCAGGCAGACGCTTCCGCGGCACTTCCCCAACATCCCCAACCAAAATAGCAGGATTAGCACTATACACAGGTTTTCACTACCAGCTATGCTTGGCAGGTACATGCGGTGGTCCGTGTCTCAGCTAAGCTACTTTTGAGTTTTGTCTAGTGCTAAGTACAGTACGCTAGTTTGTAAACTTGCTGCTATACAGTATACACATTCAGATATCACTATCCACATTCAGATTTCTAGTTTGTAATCATACACGCTTATGTAGACAATTAGCTAGCTCATCCGGACATACAAGTGTCGGGGAAACTGATCCGCGAACACCTATGGGGCCGGCGGACCGAGCCCCTTTCGGTTCTGCGGGGGGCGGAGGTCGCACGAAGAGCGGATCGAGGCGAAGCACACGAGCAGTTTACCCAGCTTCGGAGCTCTCCGGAGAGATAATACTCCTACTGCTGCTTGTCTGATTGTATTGTGTTCTTGCTCGAGCGAGCTAAGTGTTTTTCTGACTTGCGAATGAGTCGAACCCCCTCTACATTGCGCATGGGCCTCCTTTTATACGCTAAAGGGGTCACCGATAGGTGGCAACGCAGAGAAGGGTAAAAGTGTAAAAAGAGAGGTGGTTGGTACAGCTACCTGTACAGTGCATCCTACCTAACCCTGATGGCAGGGGACAAGGGCATTAAATGCTCGTCTAAGTTGCCCAAACAGTGCAGAAAGGTACCGTCAGGTACGCCACCGCTCGCCATGATGGCAGTCTTGTCAGCTCCGCATGCCACCGTGCACCGCTGGCTGCACAGCCTTCCGCCACGCGCGCCTGGAAAGGCCCCCAGAGCGACACATTGGTGGATGTGCTGGAGCGTGGGTACAGAGTGGCCGCCTGCCGCGGCAAGCGCCTTGCCGCGGCCGTTGTCTTGTCGGGCCCGGAAGCTTGTCACTCACCGGGCCTCAAGATGCCTTGGTTGGTCTTCCCGGCAAGCTCCTCTTGTCGGGGCCTTGTTGCCTTGCCGGGACGCGTGGTGCGTCGCGGCAAGTTCCTTGGGATGCCTTGGTTGGCCTTCCCGGCAAGCTCCTCTTGCCGGGGCCTTGTCTCCTGAGCTTAAATACTTTGTTCTTGAATGGCTCCAAGGGAACCACGGAGGACCTTGGAGGTCACCCGGCAAGCCTTGCCGCGGGGTGCTGCAACTGCCCGTGCACAAGTTCGGGATACTAGGGTACCCCTACTCTAGTACACCGACAGGAGCCCCCGGGCCTGGGCCACACACGGTGCCGAGCGCTGTTGGGACAGGCCCAAAACAGGGCACGGGCACACGCGGCCTGGGTTACGCCGAATCCTACTCCGTATCCACCGCGCCCTCCCTAATGGCACGCGTCGAATGCGGCGTCGTGGGAGAGATCGTGGGTGGATTCTTTATTCGGAAGGGTGAAACGTCCGCCCCCTCCCTCTTTATAAGCAGGGGAAACAGGGGCTGTTCGTCCCCCCCCCCCCGCCGTTGGTTGCTACTACTCCATCTTCGCAAA
>NC_041387.1:297987035-298002347 GCF_002162155.2 Triticum dicoccoides | reverse complement strand
CGCCGCTCCCCTCTTCTTCTCCAAGCTGAGAGAGAGCAGCGCTCCGCCCCCCATTGCCACCAGCATCACCAACGCCGTCGACCTCCCCCACCACCTCCGCCATGGCTCCGAAAGCCGACAAGGGGAAGGGCGTGAAGTCGGCCGAGGCGCAGCAGCTCGCGGCGCTGCGGAAGGAGCGGGCGATCTTCTCCCCTCAGCTCGGTGCGCAGGAGCTGAGGGAGTACTACTACCTCTTCTGGTCGATGGAGACGCGAGCGCATCCGCGCACGAGGGTACTCCCGGCCGCCGCTTCGGAACTGGCTCCAAACGGGTACCCATTCTTCGCACTGTTCTTCTATTGCGGGCTCTGCCCGCCCTTCTTGGAGTTCTTCTGCGACATAATGAACACCTACGGGCTCCGCCTCCTTGATTTCACCCCCAACGCCATTCTAACCATGGCAGTTTTCGCACATTTGTGCGAAAACTTTGTCGGAGTCCACCCCAATGTAGCCCTTTTCCGCCACTTCTTCATGCCTCGGGTCGAGAGAGGAGAGCCGCTTGCCGAAGGGATCGCCTGGATCTCGAGAGTAGGCAAGAAGGAAGCGTATCTGGAGGGTGAGCTTCGCAGCAAATGGGAGGAGTGGAGAGCGGAGTGGTGCTGGATCGTCGAGGAGAACCCGTAGCCGTTCATTGCCCTACGCCAAGCCCCAATCGTGCGCGGCAATGATTGGAGCAACGTGGCCCCGGAAGACGACAGATTGCAGATCGCCGTCACCCGGATCCTTCGCCTCAGGCTTGCTGGGCTCACCGTAGGCGCCGTTGGCGCGGATTTCCTTCGCCGCCGCATCGCCCCCCTGCAGGAGAGGGGGAGACCCGCCTGGGAGTTCAAGAACTCGGCGGATATAATGCGGCTGCGTCCGGGCCTCAACTTCAACTTCACCGTCCTGGAGTTGGATGCAATGCTTCTGGAGCTGTTCAAACGCGACCCCCAGCACCCATTCGTTTTGCCGAGGAGCGTCATTCCATTGTGCAATAATTCATTGCTTGACCGGATCCGCGCCATGATGCCGTTGTGCGATTCCCACGGAATCGTTCCAACTTGGCAAGAGCCTGTGGATGACGTCATGCGGGTGTTCTTCGACAACTTGGAAGAAGTACCGGTCCGCGCCGACGAGCAGAAGAGCCTCACCCGCGACACCACCGACGCGGAGCTCCAGCGCATCACCACCAGGACGGAGGAGGCTGCGGCAGCAGCTGCCGCGGGCGCGTTCGGGTTCACCGTAGAGGAGGCAGAGGCGGCGGAGGCGGCAAGCCTTGCCGAGCGTGAGGAGTTTGCCGGTGAGGAAGATCTTGCCGGTCCTGAAGACGAACCGAGCGAGGCCAGCGAGGAAGAGCCCGAGCCTTCAGACAACTTGCCGCAGGCGGAGCCCCCGGCCCCGCCAAGAAGGCGTCTTCGCAGGACTGCTGATGTAGCGGGGCGGCAGACGTGTCAACAGCCGCCGAGCCGCGCTACACGCTCTACCGCGGCAAGCAATGTTGCCGCGGGAGCGCCTCACGCTGCTGCGGCAACTAGAGCGGGATCTTCCCGGTCCACTGCCACCGCCCCTGCCAAGCGGGCAAGGGATCCTACTCCTCCGCCTCGCCGCACCGGAGCGGAGCCGGACTTCGATCTCTCCGCGCTCAGCTCCGACGAGGAGGAAGAAGAGTAAGTTTCTTTGGCGTTCTTGTAGTTCTTCTATTCTTGTTGCTTTTATCTTGTCTCTGACTTGCTTCAATCTGAACCCATTCCTTTTCAGGACGCTGGCCCAGAGAGCGGCGAAGAGAGCCAAGGCCCCGGTGATTGTCATCGAAGATGATCCCACCATGTCGGCAGGTGGTGCGTCTGAGACCACCTTGACGGACCCGGCAACTACTCCCCACAGCAGCCCCCCAGCGCAGCCCCCAGCGTAAGTTTGTAGTTTACTTCCTGTTGTCGGGCGCGCATGGGCGCTCTTTTCTCTACCGATATCTTGCTTGTTGATTTGTGTAGGAGCAGAACAGCCTCACCAGGAGGGCCCGGAAGCCGCCCCCGAAGTGCCATCCGCTTCAACTACACCGCCAAGGGAGGAGTCCCCGGCAAGGGAGCGCTCTCCGGCAAGGGAGGAGTCCCCGGAAAGGGACAGTTCTCCGGTAAGGGATGGCACCAGTGATCCTCCGGCGGTCGAGACCGCGACCGCAGATCCTAGCACAGGTAATCTCCTTGCCTGAAAACTTTCCTTGGGCTCTTTTTCTTCTGAATTTCCTTTCTTGGATTTTTGCTTGACTTTTCTCCCCTCTTCGTTCCTCAGATCCATCTGCTGCGGGGCCAATGGAGACTGAGGACGCCGGCGAGGAAGGCGCGCATGGCAGCAACGACGACGCTGCCGCCAACGAAGAGGGGGCCGGTGCTAATGAGCCCGCTGGCGAAGAGGCCGCCAAGGCTGCCGCCGCAGAAGCTGGCGAGGGGTCGGGCGATCGCACTGACGGCCTTGAGGCCGCTGGAGCGCCAGGCGCTGTGCCGACCACCGATCCCTCCGCCGCTGCTACAGAGCCAGGCCCCGAAGAGCCTCAGCCCGGCACCTACTTGAAGGCCGGCGACGGCATCTTCATCAAACTCCCCTGGGCATCGAGCTCCAGGGCGCCGGTCGAAGGAGAAACTTTCGATGAGGAGCTGCTCGCCTCCGCCGGGCTATCGTTGGTCGATGCGCCAAGCAGCAGCAGTGGCGAGCCTGAGGAGGAGGAGCTGCTGCGGAAGCTGCTGTCACTCTACCGCACACGACAAGCCAAGCTGGCTTCCCGGGAAGTGCTTGTCACGAAGGCGGGAGTCGATATGGAGAAACGCGTGGAGGAGCTCTGGGGACTCAATCAAGAAGCTCTCCGGTCCCTGGCACAGGAGCGGGAGTGACTCGCCAAGGAGTGTACAGCCTTCCTTCTCGAGAAGGCCGAAGCTGAGGAGGAGCAAAGGCTCGCTGCCGAGAAGCAGTCCGCGCGAGAAGGCGAGTTGGTGCAGGGGAAGGCCAACCTTGACAGCTACGAGGAGGAGCTTGCCGAGCGCGAGCAAGTGATTGGCGGGGCGCTCAAGGAAGCAAAGGACGCTGCCGCAGCTGCAGAGGCCGCCAAGAAAGAGCTGGAGGCGAAGGTGGCGCAGCTGGAGGCCAATATCAGGAAGAGCGGCGAGGAGCTTGCCGCGCTCAAGCGCGAGCGCGAGAAGGATGCTACCGCCCATGGCGAGCTGCAGGATCTTCTCGCTGAAAGGAGCAAGGAGCTCAGCACCGCCAAGGACTCCAACGCAGATCTCGAGTTGAAGCTGGCTACGCTGACTCAGACGCTGGACGCCGCCAAGGAGCGAGAGGTGACCTTGTCGGAGAAGATCAAGGCCGACAAGGCACTGCTGGAGAGCATCGCTGTTACCCAGAACTCATTTAGGGAGATGGTGGAGCATTGGACCGAGGGTCTGGTGAATATCGCTGCAGTCATCGACGAGGAGCTGGCGTAGTTGGGGATGGAGGACTTTGGGTATCCTTCCGACGAGCATCTCCAACCCAGCGCCAAGCTCAGCCTGTTCTTCAAGGGCATGGCGATGGCACTCCAGCGGCTCCGGGAGAGGATCCCAAAGCAGCTGGCCGACGAATCGCGCAGGATTTGCGCGGGGGCTCTCCAGAAGGTGCTGATGAAGGTGGCCTTCCGCAACCCAGGCCTCAACCTCACAAACGTTCTCAAGTCCTTGCCGCCTGACGCCGATCTGGATGCGCTCAAGGCCCTTGTCGCACCCATTGTGGACAAGGTGAGCGAGATCAAGAGGGTTGAGGGCGATCGCGTAGACTAGGCCGCCCGTTTTCTCTTTCTCCTTGTCGCTGCTAGCCATATTATAAGATCAATCTGTTAGAGCTGCGACAAGTTATTTTGTAATATAACTCTATTTCTGGTATCGATTGCCACGTTATTTCCTTTACTAGATTCCTTGTTTTGTATGTTTTTACCCTACGCTTTTAGGGAACTTGTCGGCGTAGGCACCTTTGCCGCGAGTGCTGAGTGCGGGACATCAGCAGCCTGCTGGCGATGCCGCTTCCGACAAGAAACCTTGTCGCAACTAGCCGCAGCTCACTTAAGTTGTTGAGCGGACTCGAAACAAAGTAAGGGCGCAAACTAGCTACGAGTTGGTTCCTCCGCGCACAGGTTTTCCATATATAAGCACGGTCGTTCAAGGAAGATAACTTAAAAATTAAAACTAATTGCTCAAACTTTGGCAACTTAACTTTTCTGTCGTTTGCTTCCCGGCAAGGTTTCCGTCAAGGCGAAACTTTCTTGAACGACGCCTGTTCCACATCATTATCTTCTCCTCCCCCCGGCAAACTTGTGCGCGAGGGAATCTTCCTTCCTTTGAGAAAAAGAAAGAAGAGAAAATAATGATATGGAGCCTTACGGCTCGTTATTGCTTACCAGGGGTAGGTTCTGCACAAAGTGTCAGATAATGCATGCAAGAAAGAATATAATGCATGAAATTGACAAGATGTGCGGAGCACCTGAGCTTTACTTATGCACGGGATCTGCGCCCGGCTTTGTACAAAGGATTACATGCAACATCGGCAAGACTTGTACAAAAGTTGGTTGCCAGAACAGGTTCCGGCAACCGCGCCCTATGGGTAAAACTTACGAAGATGCTCAATGTTCCAGGAGTTGCTCACCGGAATGCCATCTTCGGTCTCAAGGCGGACAGGCCGGGCCTAGTGACTTGTTTCACCCGATAAGGGCCTTCCCACTTCGGCGTCAACTTGTTGGAATTCTTGGCGGACTGAACGCGCCGAAGAACAAGGTCGCCTTCCTCGAAGCTTCTGGCTTTCACTTTGCGGCTATGGTAGCGGCGCAAAGCTTGCTGGTATCGAGCAGCTCGTACAGCAGCCTGAAGACGATCCTCCTCAAGGAGCAGCGCGTCATCTTGTCGCAGCTGCTCTTGCTCAAGCTCATCATAAGCGAGCACTCGAGGTGATCCGTATACGAGTTCCGTGGGGAGAACTGGCTCTGCTCCATAGACTAGAGCGAAAGGTGTCTGGCCGATGGCTCGATTTGGCGTCATCCTGATCGACCAAAGAACCACCGGCAGCTCCTCGATCCAGTTTCTTCCGCACTTGCGCAACCTGTCGAAAGTTCTGGTCTTGAGCCCGCGCAGCACTTCAGCATTTGCCCTCTCCGCTTGGCCGTTGCTTCTCGGATGAGCAACAGAAGCGAAGCAGACCTTGGCGCCAAGATCTTGGACGTACTGCATGAAGGTGCGGCTCGTGAATTGTGTGTCGTTGTCGGTGATGATCCTGTTAGGGATCCCGAAACGGCAAACAATCGTCCTAAAGAACTTGACTGCTGACTGTGCTGTCACCTTCCTCACTGGTTCCACTTTCGGCCACTTTGTGAACTTGTCGATTGCAACGTACAAGTACTCAAAGCCCCCGACAGCTCGGGGAAAGGGGCCGAGGATATCGAGCCCGCAGACCGAAAATGGCCAGGATAAAGGGATCGTCTGGAGAGCTTGAGCTGGCTGGTGTATCTGCTTGGAATGGAACTGGCACGCTTCACACTTGGTTACTTGTGCAGTTGCATCCTGGAGGGCTGTCGGCCAAAAGAAATCTTGCCGGAACGCTTTGCCGGCAAGTGCTCTCGCGCCAATGTGGTGGCCACATATGCCTCCATGTATCTCTGACAACAGCTTTTGTCCGTCTTCCCGGCAAATACACTTCAATTTCACACCGTTGAGTCTTCTTATGTACAGTATGCTATCGACAAACTGGTACATACTTGACTGCCGGGCTACTTTTTCCGCTTCTTCTTGCTCTTCGGGAAGTTCTCCTGTCTGAAGGAAATGGACAATCTGCTGTGCCCATGCTGGAGCTTGTGGCTCGACAACAAGGACTAAAGGCACATCTGCTACTGCGGGAACATCCGCTTCCACGGCGAGAACCTGCGGCTCAGCCGGAGCTTGATGTTCCCCGGCAAGCTTGCCGGAGCAAAGCTTGTCGGGAGCGTCTGCTGCGACGGAACAAACCATAAGGCTTGCCGGAGCAGACTGCTCCTCAGCATCCTTGGCATTGATCCTGGGGACCTTCTTGACGGCGGCTTCGGGGAGCTCTGCCGGAAAGTAGTCGCCAGAAACCAACTTCCTCTTCTTTCTCTGTCCAATTGATGGCGTTACAGATGGTTGAGTTAGCTTGAGCACAAAGATCCCTGGTTCCACAGGTAACTTTAGTGCGGTGCACTTCGACAGGCCATCAGCTATGTCATTCTGAGCTCTTGGAACATGTTCCATCTGCAGGCCGTCAAAGTGCTCTTCTAGCTTCCTCACTTCATCAACGTAAGCTTCCATCAATGGACTTTGATAGTTCTTGTTTACTTGGCGGACGACAAGCTGTGAGTCACCCCTGACAATGAGCTTCTTGATCCCAAGGTCTGCTGTGATTCTGAGACCGGCAAGCAGTCCTTCATACTCTGCAGTATTGTTGGTTGCTTGCTCCTTGGGAAAGTGCATCTGGACACGTACTTGAGGTGCTCTCCGGTGGGTGCGACAAGCCGCACGCCCGCACCGGCGCCTTGCAGCGAGAAGGCACCATCAAAGTACATCAGCCACTCTTTGCTCGCTTCCTTGACGGGGATGCTCGTCTCTGGAATTTCTTCATCTGGTGTTGGCGTCCACTCTGCTATGAACTCTGCCAATGCTCTGCTTTGGATAGTTGAAGTACTCTCAAACTTGAGGCCAAAGCTTAACAGTTCCAGCGCCCACTCGACAATCCTGCCTGTCGCTTCTGGATTCTGCAGTATCCTCTTCAGCGGAAAACGAGTGACGACTGTGATCTCATGTGCTTGGAAGTAATGGCGCAGCTTTCTCGAGGCCATGAGAAGGCCGAAAAGCAATTTATGCACACCAGAGTACCTTGATCTAGCCCCCTGTAGAAGGGAACTGACAAAGTAAACTGGGCGCTGCACCATTCTCTTCTGCATCTTGTCATGCTCCTGCGCAGATCCATCCTTGTCGGGACCAGAGCTTGTCGGCGAAGCCCCCTGCTTGTCGCTGGATGTATCTTCCGTGGTTGCTGGCTCATCATCTGCCTCCCTCTCCGCCACTAACGCAGCACTAACCACTTGATTGGTTGCCTCTATATACAGCAGCAACTTCTCTTGTGGCCTAGGTGCGACAAGTGTTGGAGTGGAGGACAGGTATCTCTTCAAGTCCTGCAGCGCAGCCTCCGCCTCCGGAGTCCATTTCATTGGACCTGCCTTTTTCAATATTTTGAAAAATGGCAGGGCGCGCTCAGCAGACCTAGAGATAAACCTGCTGAGAGCAGCCACGCAACCGGCAAGCCTTCGCACATCCTTGACGCGCTTCGGTGCTTCGATCTGCTCAATGGCCTTGATCTTGTCGGGATTGGCTTCAATTCCCCGCTCAGACACAAAGAACCCGAGAAGCTTGCCAGAAGGGACTCCAAATACGCACTTCTCGGGGTTGAGCTTGAGGTTGATCTTGCGCAGATTTGCAAATGTTTCGTCTAAATCTTGAATCAGGGTCGCCCTATCCTTGCTCTTGACCACTATATCATCCATGTAGGCTTCCACATTCCTGTGCATTTGCGGCTCAAAATCGTGGTGGACTACCCTTGCAAATGTCGAACCAACATTCTTCAAACCGAAAGGCATCCGTACGAAACAGTACGTGCCACACGGCGTGATGAATGCGGTTTTCTCCTCATCCTCTTCTGCCATGAAGATCTGATGGTATCCTGAGTATGCATCAAGAAACGAAAGCAAGTCACATCCGGCCGTGGAGTCGACAATCTGATCGATGTGCGGCAAGGGAAATGGGTCTTTTGGACAAGCTTTATTGACATCAGTGAAATCGATACAAAGCCTCTATTTTCCGTTAGCCTTGCGCACGACAACAGGATTGGCCAACCACGTGGGATGGAGCACTCCTCTGACAAGGCCTGCTGCTTCCAACTTCTTGATTTCTTCTGCGATGAATTCTTGGCACTCCACTGCCTATTTCCTGACTTTCTGCTTGACGGGCCGCGCATGAGGACAGACGGCAAGGTGGTGCTCAATTACTTTGCTGGGAACACCGGGGATGTCAGACGGTTGCCACGCAAACACGTCGACATTCGCCCGCAGGAAAGCAATGAGCGCGCTTTCCTATTTAGGGTCGAGAGTGGCACTGATGGTGAAGGTACCACCAGTGCCGTCCTCCTTGGCGGACACCTTCTTGGTCTCAGGTGGAGCTGCCATTGCCTTCTTACACTTGCCGGTGGAGCTTGATGATGCGTCCTCGACGGTAGCGCAGCACTCCGAAGAGGTGCGCTTGCCGGAGTGGGCATCAGAACTCTTGCCGGACTTGGTCTTCTTCTTCCCCCCGGGAGCGTCAGCGGCAAGTGATTTGCGATCTGTTGCGGCTGCTGCTTCCCGGTAGATCTTGTCGGCACAGATAAGGGCATCCTTCTTGTCGCCAGGGACAGAGATGACACTTATCGGGCCTGGCATCTTCAGAACATTGTATGCATAGTGAGAGGCTGCCATGAACTTGGCGAGTGCTGGTCGGCCAAGTATCCCATTGTAAGGCAACGGAAAGTCAGCAACGTCAAAAGTGACCCTCTCAGTCCTGAAGTTCAACTCGCTGCCAAATGTTACCGGCAACGTGATCTTTCCCTTCGGCTTTCTCCTTCTCGGATTGATTCCTTGGAACGTGCCGGTCTCTTCGAGCTCGCTATCAGGGATCTGGAGTTTCTGGAGTACCGCGGAGGAGATCAGGTTCAAGCCGGCCCCACCGTCAACTAGCATCTTAGTGACCTTGAGGTTGCGGATAGTTGGTGAAACCCACATCGGCAAGCACCCGACCGCAGTTATGCGTTCAGGGTGGTCCTGAATATCAAAGATGATAGGCGTGCTGGACCATTTCAGAGGCTTGCGTGACTCGACGGGTGGTTCTGCTGCATTAACTTCCCGCACCCACTGCTTGAGCTGGCGGTGCGAAGTATGCAGAGAAGCACCACCGTCAACGCACAGGACCTCTGTGGCTTTCTGGAACTCCTGCTCATCAGTCTCCTCATCATCCATGTCTTCATCGTCGTCGTCATCTTCATCCTTGTCGCGGCCGCGAGGAGGTCTGTCTCCTTGCCGCTGCTTGGCCTTGCCGCGGCGTCCTCCTCGGCCGGGACGTTTCTTGCCGGATCCTCCAGCACCTTCCTGGGCCTTCTCCTTGTCGCGCCGCTCGTATTCAGCTTTCTGTTGCTCAACAAGCTGCTCGACTTTCTTGCAGCTCTAGAGATCGTGGCCCTTGGTGCGGTGGATCTTGCAATACTGCTTGTTGGTGCCGTCCTGCTTGTCGGCGATCGCCACAGCCTCTGCGGTAATCTCCTTGTCGGAGTCATCAGCTTTGGCCTTCTTGGCGCCACCACCGTTGCCATACTGCTCAACAACTAGCACCTCTTTGCCTTTCTTCCTCCTGTTGTTCCGTCGCCGGTTCTTCCTTGCCGGGGCTGCATCCTCACTGTTAGATCCTCATGCTCCTATGTTCTCTCCAGGGAGTCTCCTCCCTTCCTCAGCACGTGCACACTTGTCGGCCAGGGCATATAGCTCACTGACGTCTCTGATCTTGCACATCGGCATTTCCTCCCGCATCCTACGGTTTCGCACGTTCTGATGGAACGCGCTGATCACCGCAGTAGGGTGGACGTCTGGGATGTTGTGCTGTACACTACTGAATCTCTGAATGTACTTGCGCAGGGGCTCTCCTTCCTTCTGGGCGAGAAGATGAAGGTCACTCTCTTGGCCATGAGGCTTGTGGCCGCCTGTGAAGGCGCCGACAAACTGATGGCATAGATCGGCCCAAGAGGATATGGAGTTGTCCGGCAAGTGCATGAGCCAGGATCTGACGTTGGGCTTGAGCACCAGCGGGAAGTAGTTGGCAAGGATCTTGTCGTCCCGTCCCCCGGCAGCCTGCACCGCAATGGTGTAGATGCTGAGGAACTCCGACGGATGCGTCTTGCTGTCGTACTTCTCCGGTACGTCTGTCTTGAAGTTCTTCGTGCTGGGCCACTGGACTTGCCGCAGCTCGCGAGTGAACGCAGGGCAACCTACCGCGTACGGCAGATCGCCTGGTTCCCCTGGTGCATGCATGTCCGCGCTTGTCGGATTGACGTCGCGCTTCTCTTTGGCGCTCGATGCGAGTACGAGCGTCTTCTTGCTGTCGATCGTGAAGAACTTGGCACTGATCGTGACGAGCCCGTGGATCCAACGATGCGGTGGAGTCGCTGTCGAGGTGGATCCGGCGAGTCAGCGATCTCGGCCTTCGGGGTGGTGATTGCATGGTTGTTGCACCCCCACCAGTTTCGTCGCCAACGGCTCGCGCCTGGCAACCCTGCCGCGGCAGCGACACGCTCGGCTGCCGCGGAGTGTCGCCGTTGGTGTAGCCGATGAGACTCTGAATGGTGGCCCTCCGTTCGTCGATCTTGTCCGGCGTCGGAGGGTAATCCAGGAGCAGTTGAGCTCGCGCCAAACCTTCTGCCGGAGTGGTGGGTGGCAGTGGCGGACGGCGCGAGGAGCGGGATGTGCACGGACTTCTAACTATGTTAGAAGGAGCATTATCCCGTCCGGGCGACCGTGTCTCGCTCGTGCTGGTACACTGGCGTGCATGCTGGTCTTGAGCGCCCCGAGATCCACCAGCTTGATCTTGGCCCAACAAACGTATGGTACTGCGAGTACCATGATGTTGTCGGTCCTGCGCCTCCTGAGATGGGCGCGGAACAAGCGCGGACGTCGAGGTCTGCGCCGCCTTGCCCTTGGACCTGGCGCGCCAAAGATGTCGGGGAAACTGATCCGCGAACACCTATGGGGCCGGCGAACCGAGCCCCTTTCGGTTCGCCAGGGGGCGGAGGTCGCACGAAGAGCGGATTGAGGCGAAGCACACGAGCAGTTTACCCAGCTTCGGAGCTCTCCGGAGAGATAATACTCCTACTGCTGCTTGTCTGATTGTATTGTGTTCTTGCTCGAGCGAGCTAAGTGTTTTTCTGACTTACGAATGAGTCGAACCCCCTCTACGTTGCGCATGGGCCTCCTTTTATACGCTAAAGGGGTCACCGACAGGTGGCAACGCAGAGAAGGGTAAAAGTGTAAAAAGAGAGGTGGTTGGTACAGCTACCTGTACAGTGCATCCTACCTAACCCTGTCGGCAGGGGACAAGGGCATTAAATGCCCGTCTGAGTCACCCAAACAGTGGAAAGGTACCGTCAGGGACGCCACCGCTCGCCACGATGGCAGTCTTGTCAGCTCCGCATGCCACCGTGCACCGCTGGCTGCATAGCCTTCCGCCACGCGCGCCTGGAAAGACCCCCAGAGCGACACGTTGGTGGATGTGCTGGAGCGTGGGTACAGAGTGGCCGGCTGCCACGGCAAGCGCCTTGCCGTGGCCGTTGTCTTGTCGGGCCCGGAAGCTTGTCGCTCACCGGGCCTCGAGATGCCTTGGTTGGTCTTCCCGGCAAGCTCCTCTTGCCGGGACCTTGTTGCCTTGCCGGGACGCGTGGCGCGTCGCGGCAAGTTCCTTGGGATGCCTTGGTTGGCCTTCCCGGCAAGCTCCCCTTGCCGGGGCCTTGTCTCCTGAGCTTAAATACTTTGTTCTTGAATGGCTCCAAGGGAACCACGGAGGACCTTGGCGGTCGCCCAGCAAGCCTTGCCGCGGGGTGCTGCAACTGCCCGTGCACAAGTTCGGGATACTAGGGTATATCATCTTCATATTCTGAATCCTAAGTCATAATTTCTTTATACAAAATAATATCTTCTAGTAAATAAATTCAGTAGATGTGCATGCAATATTCCTTCAAGAATTCAGAATATCCAGGTTATGAGTATTACTCTTCCTGTAGTACCATCCGGGACATTGCACTGGATAAACAACCTAGCTTCCTTTTTCTCATGACCATCATATATAGTTAAACAAGACTTAGCAGATGATTAATGAAGTCTAAGCATAAGTGAAGAACAATGTGCTAGGAACTTATATTAGCGATCATGTGCCACAACTTAGAATCTGAAGTTTTTGTTTGATATTTGCAATCATTAGTAGAAGTTCTTACATCTAAATTATTCTTTCTAAAATCGTCTGAGAAGACATCACTTCTTGCCTGATGGTGTGACATGCGTAACCATTCAGTTGAGAATTTTTTTAGTGGAAGCACTTGACTAGATTCCAATGGTCTATTATATCAAGCAACAACTTACTACCAGCAGCTATAGTTTCTCTGAGCACAAACTGCTCAGTATTAAATCAACTAATTAAGATTTCAGTTTCATTCGCTTGTTTTCAGCTACAAAACAGACACAGGTTCAGAGTTCTAACATTTTCTTAGAACATGTAGCATTCCTACCATGCTCGTCAAGAACTTGTTTATTACCCAAAGTAGTATACTTAACTGTTTGTATTTTCTTCATTGCTAGCAAAAGATGAAGAGTATGCACTTTATTATAGCGACAACTGGGAGTAACTATCTTTAGGATATGGAGTTATGGATGACGAGAGATGCTGATCAGTTTGGTTAGAGTTACTGAAGATTGAACATGTCAGTCTAGAGGCTCATGTCACGAGCTTAGGTTTGATTTATGCAACAAAGCTTTGATCTGTTTTGTGTACAAAGCACATGTGTTCTCGTCAAAACATGTGTACAAGCTGAAGATCAGCAATGAATGCCATTCTGATATGCAATATTTGGAACAAAGCATATCTATATACATTATCATGTATTCCTTGGATGGTGCTCTTTGTAAAGCAACATTATTGATTTAATATATGAGATCTTTTTTTACTATATTGCATCTCCTGTAGACTACCTACATTGGCCTCATAACATATGTAGCAACTACTTCAAATGCTACAATAATTTGTTTCTCCATTCCAAAATCCATTTGTGTGGGGTCACCACCAACGCATATGAAGTGTTGTTGGGCTTTAGCTTATACATTGCTATCTTACAACGCTTATGTGCATCAGTTACCAACACATGTATATGTGTTGGTGTAGACCCTTGCAACGCCACCAACGATAACGAATACAAACCCGTTGGTGTAGACCTCAGCAGCGCTTATATGGACATTTGAGAACACATTGATGCGTTGCTCTAGGGGGGTTCTTGTTGTAGTGCAGGAACTTCTCTTTCCTGAACTGAGCCTTTTTGATTTGTCTGGCCTTCTCAAATTTCCATTTTTCTTTAGAGATGAAATGGGTCAGCATGTGACTTTGGCCAGGAGTCAAATGAAAATCAGGCATAGGAGTGTTTGGGTCCTTGTGCCAGAGATCAATGTAGTCGAGGATCACCTTTGGATCCAAAAGTAGTGGCACAGCTGTCCCTTTGGCTCTAGCGTCCCTTTCCTGCCTATCTCTGATGATTTCTGCAAGTTCATCATCATCAGCATCATCGTCAGATGGCACTTGGAAGGAAACTTGTTTCTTCTTCGGACTAGGCCGAGGACCTCGTCCAGCAGTGGCCTTTGTCTTCAGCAGAGTGGGGCCTGATGAAGAATTTGGTGCAGCTGAGGAACTTGCTGAGACACCGGAGGCAATGGAGATGCATGTAGTCCTTTGGCATGTGGCCAGGTGAACAGGTGTTGAGGACTTTGCTGGAGCAACTGAGGACTTTGGAGGGGCTGGAGGCATTGGCCGTGAGGGCTTTGAAGATTCTGGCTGTGAGGGCATTGCTGAGGAACTTGGCCGTGAGGGCATAGTTGATGAAGCACTTGGCTTGTGAGCGGGCTTCTTTGCCATTGATTTCCTAGGCTTGTCAGAGGCCTTTGTGGCAGCAACAGTAGCAGAGTCTTCATTAAATTTTCTCACTGCTTCTTTGGCTTGTCTTGCCAACTTGGCTTGGCGTTTGGCCCATTCGTTAGGAAAATCCTCACCGCGCTTGAGGCTGGTGCCAATGGAGCTCTTGGGTATGGAGGATTTAGAGCGAATTTCTTCATATACTTTGGAGTTACATATCTGTACTCCCTCCATTCTCTTGCCCATCTCCTTTCAATCCTCCGTATGCGCACCTTGCGCTGATTTTTGTTCTCTTTTCCAAACTTGGCCTCATCAGGTGTGCAATAGTCAGCATAGATGTCCTCCGGAATTTCAAATGCAGTCATGACCTCAGGCTTCTTTCCTCCTTTCTGTGGTTTCTTACCGTCTGCCATATTCTTCAGATGAGGAATTTGAACAGTTGAACACTCTGAAGAAGTATGCAACTTTTCTTCAAGGAACGCTGCAAATGAGTTAAGTTGATGAGAACCTAGTGATTCAGCAGCGGACATGAGTACCTGTGAACAGAGTATAGTTGCGAGGAATTTGAAGAGGTCATATGCGTTCTCAGAAGATTTTCAAAATGAACAAGTTTGAGGAATTTGACCAGATGAGTCTTGAAGAATTTCACTAAGCGTTCTTTGTCTTAGGTTCCAGAGTTGTATAGGTTGAGGATCCACACAATTGAGGAATCTTGAAGATAAATGGTTCTTAGAGAAATGAATCAAGAACAGATAACTAGTGAGGTGTTCTGTGTGTGAGGATTTGAAGAATAAAACACCTTGGAAGATTTTGTAGAGAAAATTTGAATCAAAGAGGGTAGTAAAAGTAACTTTTAATTACCCTTGATGACGAACACGACGAACTGAGAAGTGTAGATTTGAAGCTCGTCAGTTCAGATCTTCCACGCCCTAACTTAGTGGAGGAAGACAGCTACGGCGGCAGCGGAGTGAAGATTTCCGCAGCCGGTGCGAGTACGATGGCGAAGAGGTCGAGGCAGTGAAGCTCTTCCTCACCGGCGACGATGGAGTAGCGGCGGCGCTAGGGTTTGAGAAGCTCGAGCGGGAGAGAGAGCGGTCAAGCGGAGTAAAGGAAGTGAGGAAGGGTGAGGGGGTATTTATAGTCACAGTGAAAAACTGTTTGCCCAAAGATTTAGGACGAACGTGCCCCTGGCCCTTCTCATTCGCTTGACATGTGTCACCCACATACTTAAGGTGGAGATCGTGTTAGATCGTGGGTGAATAGATAAGTCTATCGTGGGATACGGGACGGTTTGAGCGGCAAAACCAAAAATTTGGATAAGATAGTTTTTAAAGTTTCGTTCGCAATTTCTTCAGCTGACAAGGACACAGTGACGATTTTGAACGAGTTTCAAATAGAATGCACATGAAGAATTTTTGAATAGATTGGGTTGAGTATAGCATAGAGGGGGAAGGGTCTGATCACATTCACTTAGCAGAAAAAGCAACTTGAAGAAATAGCCATAAGTGAATGCTGTAGAGGACATAAATCCATAT
>NC_041387.1:297960872-297986534 GCF_002162155.2 Triticum dicoccoides | reverse complement strand
ACAATGAAGATTTTGCAAAGTTGAAGAATTTGAAAAACTGAGGAATTTCAAAAACCAAGGAAAAACTCAAATTGAAGATTTTCAACTTTTGTGGTGGCGTGACCCACCTTATAAGAATGATGATTTCAGACACCGCATACAATTGTCGTTGGGTTCTAAGAATCAAATTCTTCATTAATTTCTTCACACTTAGAGTGTTATTCTTCATTGATTGAAGAAAAATGTTTCTTCATGTGTTGCACATCTAAGTCATCAATTTTGCATAAGTGTTAGGATGTGTGTCCTTTTCAAAGAACATTCGAAGATTCTAAGATATTTAGCTCACACTGCAACTTGCTAAATCTCTTCCCATCCAAGGGCTTTGTGAAGATATCGGCTAGCTGTTCTTTAGTCTTGACATGCTCAATAGAAATGTCGCCCTTCAACACATGATCACGAAGAAAATGATGACGAATCTGAATGTGCTTTGTCTTCGAGTGTTGAACTGGGTTGTGAGCAATCTTGATGGCACTCTCATTGTCACAGTAGAGAGGCACATTCTTCATGTTGATGTTGTAGTCCTTGATAGTTTGCTTCATCCACAGTAAATTGAGCACAGCAAGAACCAGCAGCAATGTACTCAGCTTCAGCAGTAGACAGTGATACGCAGTTCTGTTTCTTCGAGGACCAACAGACCAAAGATCGTCCGAGGAAATGACAAATACCAGATGTTGACTTGCAGTCCACACGATCACTAGCATAGTCAGAGTCAGAATATCCAATGAGATCAAAGGTAGAGCCCTTGGGGTACCATAGTCCTAGTGTTGGTATGTGAGCTAGATATCGAAGAATATGCTTCACAGCCTTATGGTGTGATTCCTTCAGTGTTGCTTGAAATCGGGCACACATGCAAACACTAAGCATTATATTTGGCCTAGATGCACATAAGTACAATAAAGAGCCAATCATGGAGCGGTATACCTTGTGATCGAAGTCAATACCATTTTCATCAGTACATAGATGGCCATTTGTGGGCATAGGAATTTTGACTCCTTTGCAATCTTGCATGCCGAATTTCCTCAGAACTTCCTTGAGGTATTTCTCCTGAGATATGAATATACCATTGTGATGTTGACGAATTTGAAGACCTAATAAGAATTTAAACTCTCCCATCATAGACATTTGATATTCTTCACTCATCATATAGGCAAATTCATCACTATAACAGTGGTCAGTACAGCCAAAGATAATATCATCAACGTATATTTGGCACACAAACAGTTCACCATCATAAGATTTAGTAAAGAGAGTAGGGTCGAGTGAACTGGGTGTTAAGCCATTCTTCACGAAGAATTCCTTCAAAGTATCATACCACGCCCGAGGGGCCTGCTTGAGGCCACAAAAAGCCTTGTTGAGTCTGAAGACTTTGTCAGGATTCTTTGGATCTTCAAAACCTGGGGGTTGAGCAACATATACTTCTTCCTCAAGCTTACCATTGAGGAATGCACTTTTCACATCCATTTGTTGTAAGATAATATTATGATGGTTAGCATAAGCAAGTAATATGCGAATAGCCTCAAGTCTAGCAACATGTGCAAAAGTTTCATCGAAATCAATTCCTTCAACCTGTGTGTAGCCTTGAGCTACAAGTCGTTCCTTATTCCTCACCACAAGGACATTTTCATCTTGCTTGTTGCAGTAGATCCACTTTGTGCCGATGATATTATGCTTGCGAGGATCTGGACGTTTGACCAGTTCCCAGACATTATTGAGCTCGAACTGATGTAATTCTTCTTCCATGGCCTGAATCCACTCAGGCTCCAGAAATGCTTCATCTACCTTAGTGGGCTCTGTGATAGAGACAAAAGCATAGTGCCCACAAAAGTTAGATAAATGTGAAGCTTTTGAGCATGTGAGAGGACTTGGAGCTTCAATGTCATCGATGATCTTTTCAACTTGCACTTCTTTTGCAACGCGAGGATGAGCTGGTTGTTGTTGAGGAATTTGATCAGCATTTTCCTCAGGTACATCAGCTCGACGATCTTCGCGTTCTGGAATGAATTCTTCAGTAGATTCTTCGGTAGGAATGACATCCTCAGTAGCCTTGAACTTGATAGAATCCTCAGGTGTTGGTTCATCTATCACAGAAGGTAGGTGTTCTCTTTGCGAGCCATTAGTTTCATCGAACCGCACATCTACAGTTTCAACAATCTTGAGAAGAGTGATGTTGAAGACACTGTAGGTGTGTGAGTCCTTTCCGTAACCAAGCATAAAACCTTCATGTGCTTTTGGTGCAAATTTAGCATTTTGATGAGGATCTCTAATCCAACATTTAGCACCGAAGACTTTGAAATAACTCACATTGGGTTTCTTGTCAGTGAGGAGTTCATAGGTAGTATTCTTGAAGAATTTGTGAAGATATACTCTATTGATGATGTGGCACGCGGAATCAATTGCATCAATCCAAAACCGATGAGGTGTTTTGTATTCATCAAGCATAGTGCGAGCCATCTCAACAAGAGTTATGTTCTTGCGCTCCACGACGCCATTTTGCTGAGGAGTATAAGGAGCAGATAATTCATGAGTAATACCAAGTTCATCAAGATAGCCATCAAGACCGGAATTCTTGAACTCAGTTCCATTGTCACTCCTGATCTGCTTGATCTTCACACCAAAGTTGGTTGAAGCCCTCGAGGAAAATCGTTTGAAGACTTCCTGCACTTCATGTTTGTAAGTAACAATGTGTACCCATGTGTAACGAGAGTAATCATTAACAATAACAAAGCCATATAGATATGCATCATTAGTCACAGCAGAATAATGATTAGGACCGAAGAGATCCATGTGAAGCAATTCAAATGGTCGAGTGGTGGTCATGATAGTCTTCGCTGGATGCTTGGCCTTAGTCATCTTCCTAGCTTCACAGGCACCACACAAGTGATCCTTGAGGAATTTGACATTCTCAATGCCAATGACATGCTTCTTCTTCACGAGCATGTGCAGATTCCTCATGCCAGCATGACCAAGTCGTCGATGCCATAGCCAGCCTTCTGAAGCTTTTGCAAGTAAGCACACGGCAGGTTGTGGTCCTGTAGAGAAATCAACAATGTACAAGTCTCCTCTCCTAAAGCCTTCGAAGACTTTGGAATTGTCAGCTTCCATGATCACAACACAACGATACTTGCCAAAGACAACAACCATATCAAGATCACAAAGCGTGACTTTGTCCATGTGTCGATCCTTAGAGATCGCAACCTTACCTAGACCCAATACCTGACTTTTGCCTTTGTCAGTGAAGATGATATGCTTCAGATGTGACGGTGTTAATGGAGCATCCATCAATAGATTCTTGTCACCAGTCATGTGATTTGTACAACCACTGTCGAGGACCCACTCGTTTGCTTTGGGTTGATCATCCTGCATATGAATTAGTGCAGCTTACAAACTCATATACTTCATCAGTGAAGAATATGACATCAGTATCATTAGTTCAATTTCATCAAGTAATTTGATCAGATAATCAGTACGAGGACGTGTGAAATGAAAATTCATTTCATCATGATTCGCCTGTGTCCTTTCAGGCATTTTGTCAGGCCCCGAGCAAATTCTTCAGTCGTTTTGAGCACGACTGGAGACCTGACCCTGCATAAGAGATTAGTTCTTTTTCTTCATCACCCACATCTTGAGGGGTGGCAAAGAGTTCATCACTCTACGAGCACCATATGATGAAGGTGGCAAAGATGCCAAACCATTTTGTTTCACATAAGAGGGGTTAGGGTAAGCACATGAATAAGCAGAGAAATTCTTCGAGGACTTATGAACATAATGATTTGAAGAATAATGCTCATATTCATAGCCCTTAGCTCTACCCTGCGAAACAGAGTTGTTAGCATGATGATGTTCATCTGAGGATTTTGATCCTTTTGAGGAATTTGATCCATGTGAGGAATTTGGTTCGTATGAGGACTTGGATCCATATGAAGAATTTGGTCCATATGAAGAGTTTGATCTGGGGTTCCTATTCTTCACTGGTGGTGTCATGAGGACATTCACCTGAAGACTTTCAACATAACTTTTGGGAACCTAGATTTTCTTCATAGGGGAACCGTTCCTGCAGTTAGTGCCAATATATCTAGCAAATACTTCACCATTCTGATTTTTGAATAGTTTATAGTTGGAGTCAAATGACTCATCAGAAGAATGAGAAGATTCACATGTAAAGCCAGATAAGTTAGATGGATCAACTGGAGGTCCCTTTGCAGCAACCCATGAGGTTTTGGGGTACTGCTCAGGCTTCCAATACGTTCCATCAGCATTGAGTTTCCTCTCAAAGGTAATACCCTCTTTCCTAGGGTTTCTGTGGAGGATCTGCTTTTTAAGCACATCACAAAGAGTCTGATGCCCTTTGAGACTTTTGTACATGTCTGTCATATAAAATTCCTTCAGCCCTGCATCGTTAGTGATACTAGCAATGTCCTTAGATGAGGAATTAGTGATAGCAGAGGCAGGTGAAGAATTTGTAACATTTGAAGCATTTGAACATTCAGGTGAAGAATTAGCAGATTCATGTTCAATGCACTTTAAGCATGGAGGATCAAATTCTTCCTGAGTAGCGCTGACTTGTTGTGCAAGTAATGAATCGTGCACCTTCTGAAGATCTTCATAAAAAACTCTTAGCTTCTCAAGATCTTGCTTTCTTTGAAGAAGTTCAAAAGAAAGCTTCTCGTGATCAGATAAAAGAGCGTTATTATGACCTTGAAGGTCGTCAAACTTGGAATGGAGTCCCTGAAGACTTTCAGCCAAGGCTTTTGACTGATCCATTTCTTCACCCAACATATCATCGCTCTTATTTAGCATGTAGTGAACTTTTTCCAAGGCTCTTTGTTGCTTATGGGCAAGGGAAGCAAGTTTGACATAGCTAGGTCCAAATTCATCGCCAGATTCATCATCACTAGATTCGGATAGGTAGGATTTGGTTACCTCAGCTTCGGTTAGCTCAGCATCGTTTGCCATAAGGCAAGGGGTAGACGATGATGATTCTGGTTCGAATGACATCGCATTGAGAGATTCCTTGTAATCCTCAAACCAAGGATCATGATGAGTCCGATGACCTTCATAGACCTCAGAGAGACGGTCCCAGATTAGCTTCGCGTGATTGAGATGCATGACGTTCCTGAACTGATTCCGGGACAGACTAGAGCAGATGACATCCTTCGCTGTGAGGTTAAGCGGTGTGTACTTGTGAATGTCATCAGCCTCAGCCATCTTGCATAGATCGGTAAGACCGATCTCGGTGACGGTCCATAGTTCGTTGTCCATAGCCATGAGTCGCTTTTTCATCATGGCCTTCCACCGAGGATACTCATGACCGTCAAAGATGGGGCAGGTAACATTCTTCATACCTGCGGTCGACATAACTAGAACTCCAGGTGGTTAAACCAAAATCACACAGAACAAGGGAGTACCTTGATCTGATACCAATTAAAAGTGTGTTATATCGACTAGAGGGGGGTGAATAGGTGATTTTTATGAATTCTTCACTGAGGAATTTGCCAGTAAGGAAATTCCTTAGCGAAGAACTACTTGCAGCAGAATAAGTACTCAGAAGTAAGCATGACAGAATACACACATGGTCATCATGATGAAATGAAGACAAACACAGAGTACAGAAAGCGTAAACACAGGATAGCACAAGATGAAGACAAACAGACTGGAGAAATTGAACTAAGGAAATTGAGAAAGTCTTCAGTCAAAGTCTTCAAACATAGATATGAACAAACACTCAACACGGTAATGAGGAAATGAAAGAGTTGAGGAAATAGAACCAGTAAGGTTGGTGAAGACAATGATTTTGTAGACCAGTTCCAACTGCTGTCTCAGTTGTACATCTGGTTGGAGTGGCTAAGTATTTAAACTCGAAGCCACACAGTCCCGGACACCCAGTCACTGAGCACGCAGCTCAGGACACCAAGTCCTCACCGTATTCTCCTTGAACTAAGGTCACACAAACCTCGTCCAATCACTCGTGGTAAGTCATCAGGCGACTTCCAAACCTTCATAGACTTCGGCCACTCGGCGATCCACAATTCCTCTTGGATGCTCTAGACCATGCTGCCTAACCGTCTGGAAGAAGCACAGTCTTCAAAGGTAATAAGTGTCGGATCCATGCAGGATCAATCTCTTCAGTGATGCTCAATCACGTTGGGTTTGTGGGTGTTTGGGTTTGGATTTTCCTCACTCGATGATTTTCGCTCAAAGTCCTCGGAGGATGGGTTGCTCTCAAATGACAAGTATTAGTTTCTCTCGGAGCAGCCAACCAGCTAGTGGTTGTAGGGGGCGGCTATTTATAGCCTAGGGAGCAGCCCGACATGATAAGACATAAATGCCCTTCAATGATATGACGGTTATGTGGATAAGATATTTTGGGATAGCTGGCGCATAGCACAGCAACGGTTGGAAATTTGACTCTCAAATTCCTCAGGGCTATCATGTTCCTCACTGTGTAGGCAATTCACACTGGCAAATTCCTAACTCCTCAGTCAGAACAAATTCCTCAGCGACCAGAAGAACTTCGTCTCTGTCACTGAAGAAACTGACTGAACTGTATGAGATTTCCAATGGCTTCACTCGAAGGGATTGGTAGGTGTAGGATTCTGAGTTGAGCATCACATGGAAATTGTTCCTTAGTATTTCCTCGACCCCCTTTAACAGTACGGTGTTTCCTATGACTCAAGAAGGAGAAAAAACAAAACTATGAAAACGGAAGTCTTCAAGCTTCATATTCCTCGCATTTATATCAAGTCTTCACGGACACACCAATTTCTTCACTTTCAAAGTCTTCAAGAAAGTCTTCAGAAATACCAAAATCTTTAGTCGAAGATATTCATTTTTAGGGGTTGACTTTCTCTGTAAATATCAAACTCCTCATAGACTTATAGACCTGTGTACACTCATAAACACATTAGTCCCTTAACCTATAAGTATTCAATACACCAAAATCACTAAGGGGCACTAGATGCACTTACACACTGTAGTTCTTCTTCTGACAGCATAGGGATCAGTCTTTCTCCAGAGTCTCAGTCCTGCATCCTTCCTGGGCTTCATATCCTCTGCAACTGGATGAGAATCAATATGATCAGGAATCTTGGGCTTCAACTTTCTCAAGACAAGTGAATCTTCATCTTCTTCGGCAGCTTCAGGCACTAGGGCCTTATTCTTCACTTCAGCTGGAATACTCCTAGTGTTCCTCTTAGGTGCAGACTTGGGCTTAGGAGCAGCAGCCTTGGGATCATCTTTGGTATTAGATGGAGCAGCCCCTGATCTTATAGCATCTCTGATGCGGAGCATCCCACGTTCATCCCCATGTACACTCCCACTACTCCCCAAGCCCCAAGTGGACATATGATGGGACCTCGAACAAACGCCATTGGACACAAGGTGAACTCGCTCCTCTCCGAACCTTCACTTACCACATGTGAGACATGGCTACTACCTCAAATATATGTGCTATGCATGACCAGGAACAAGGAGGAAGACCATGGACAAGACGGCGAGGACACCAAGTACAAGGACCAAGAGAAGAAGCTGCTCGAAGCTACAGCCACCGAACGACCGGCCCAGCCCGGACGTCCGGCCCCTGAAGGTCACGCCAGCCAGAGGAAACCAGGCCAACGAATGCTACAGCGGCCGAACATCTGACCAGGACCGGACGTCCGACGACTCCCAGGCTCCGGACGACCGGCCACCTCCGGACGTCCGAGACTTCCCCACCAGAACCAAAACTACGGATATCCGACGAAGGCCGGATGTCCGTGCATCAGGCAACAGAACGATATCTACGGACATCCGAAGACCTACGGACGTCCGGACCTTCCCGAGCCTCCGGACGACCGGAACCCTTCGGACGTCCGACGCCTGTCTGCGCACAGTGTATTGGACCGAGTCCATGTATCCCCCACTTACCCCTTCGTGGCCCATGACTATATATACTCCTCCACCTCCTCCTAGTTAGGGTTAGCGTTGATTTAGCTCAAATTAGAGATAGAGCTTCGCTCATCCACCGGATCTCCTCCTCGTGAGAGACCGCGGCCTCCTCGGAGACGATCCTATCGGATTCAAGACCCCATCGTGGGAAGATCCCCTCGTGGATTTCAAGGCCTCCTCACGGAGAAGAACGGTTCCTTTGTATCCTTACCTTTGTTGACTTTGGATCTCGTGTATCTCTTTTTGTTCTTTGATCTAGCACTTGTGTGACCGATTCCTTGTTGGTTGAGTGTTTTCCCTCGTTCCTCCCCGTGATTTCCTCGTGTTCTTCCGCGCGTTCTTCGTGTTTCCCCGTAGGATCCACTCCAAACGTGAAAGATCATCCACATAGGGTTCCACCCTACATCATATGGTATCATGAGCCACGTTGATCACGTTTTTGGAGCCCCTACCCCTTTTTTTCTAGCTTCATTTTGTTGTTTTCGTCCTAATTCCAAAAATTCCCCACCAAAAATAGCCCCAAATTTTTTTTGTGATTTGTTGGTTTGATGATGTTTTGTTGATTTTGATTCGTGGATTTGCTTGATTTCGAGTGGATATAGCATTTCCCCAAGTTTCCCTATCTTTCATCCACGAAATCCCGCGAATTTTGACCCCGAAATCATCAATTTCTGCCCAAAATCGCGTCTCGGGTCTGAAATTTCGCGTTGACCCCGACCCACCAGACGACCGGAGTTTTACGGACGTCCGGAGCCCCAGGAATGACCGGACCTCCGACCTTTTCCGGACGACCGGAACCCCTATCCCGAACCGAATTTACGGATTTCCGACTTTTCCGGACGTCCGACGCCTCGGACATCCGACCTTTCCGGACGTCCGTAACCTGTAGGTTTTGACTTCGGCTGATTTTTGTTTTGTCCATAACTAATTCATCCGAACTCCGATTTGGACGTTCTTTAGCTCGTTTTGAAGCTCTTGACATCCCCCTTCCCACAAAAATACCACCAAAACCATTTGACTCCATCAAATTTTCGAAAATTTGGCAAGTTTGCCTAGGCCCTCCACCATATCATCCGCATAGCCACCACCGACTTCCGCAACCTAACCCAATTTGTTCACCATAGCATTAGTGGTTGCTTGAGTAGTGATTCGAGTCTCCTAAGGTGTTTCGGCTACTTAGGGACAATTGCTTCTTCATCAACCACCACCACCACTTCCGCATAGGCTTACCCACCATACACTTCCGACAACCCCAACTTAACCCAATAGTTGTTTGAGCTTGTTTAAGTTGTGGCTTGTGTCTCCTAAGGTGTTTCGGCTACTTAGGGACGACAACTTCAACTCCAACACGTGTATAGCCCATCATTCCATTTTCGTATTGCCTAGTGCAAACCACCACCGCTTTCCCGCTACCACCATTTGACATTTGTCATTTCAGATTTTGAGTTCGCGGTTTTTCTGTTTCCTAAGGTGTTTCAGCTACTTAGGGACGAGTCTTCATCTTCTTGGTATCTACATCAAGAACACCGCCACTCATCATCGCAAAGGACGGTAACCTCGACGACACCATTGTATATTCCTTGCAATTGCATTGTTAACCCCTAGCCCATTTTGCGTAACTTGCCTATCAAGACTAGCCATTTGAGTATTGCCGGCAACGTTACTTTGCACATTAGTGATCATACTTCCCATACCATACATACCATATCATCGTGGTGCATATATATTGGTATCATATCTTGTGTCACAAGTTTGTTCCCGCATATACGCAATTGCTATCTTGGTTTGTGCATTGTGCAAAAGTGGCCATAAAAAAAGCTTTTAAGCAAAAGAAAGAGAGAAAAGAAGCTTGTAAGCAAGTGCCATAGCATCATACCACATTGCACATAAGATTGTCATATCCGATCATCTTGGATCATCTTCAGAGAAACACCGGGAACCATGCATACATAGCATACTTGGGATAGAAAGTTTATCCATCTTGCATGTTATAGGTTGTGCACAAGTGTTGTATCCGCCTATTGAGCAATCGTGCTAGTGTCTCTCTTGAGTTGTGCAACACGAGCGTTTTCCGTGGATTCCACATTTTGTGCTCATTCTTTGGTTGCACGACCCCATTTATCTATCCGTGTGTGTGTTTCCGTGTACCTTTCATTGCTATTGGTCCATTTGTTTCACTTGCGAATTTGTGAATCTCTTTCAACATTATTGACTCTTGCTAACATTTTGCATTAAATTTTTGTGCCACTATCCTCATCGAGCTCCTCCATAAGCTTTACTTGTGTAGGTGTGAGAACCGACAAGGATTGGTACCAATAGTGCTATTTCATTGTCCGCATTTGAGTGAACTTGATTCATTGTCAACATCGGTCAAGGTACATTGGTATAAGTTCTTCTCTTTCTCCCACTCATATTTGCTCGAGTCTTGTGATGGATAGGCAAGGCATTTCCTCTCCGGTCCTCGACAACAACGACGGCGTGAACAACTACATCACCAAAGCGTCTATCCTTGATCTACAACGACAAGTGCAAGGCGCACAATCAAGATTGCGAGAGCACATCGAGAAGAAGCTTTCCGCACATAAAGAGGAGCAAGATTCAAGGATGGAGGAGATTAGAGCCTTGATCAAGTCTTCTTCCCCTTCGTCATCTTCAAGGCGGCGGCGAACAAGCCACAAGTCTTCGGAGCGCGAAAAAGATGCAAGTGCAAGTCGTCCTCGTCCACATCTACATGGCGACCACCATCACGTTCGTGATCAACATCGTCATGAAGGGCAAGTCACCTCCAAGCATCATGTGCACGACGACGACGAATGCCTACGAGCTCAAGCACGACAATGACATCATCATCACGAAGATGCTCCACAAGTGCAAATGCACAAGTCCCAACAAGCCCTACTTCACTCCAAGTCGAAGATTCATAAGCACAAAAGAAGACCGCGAGACGACCACCACCAAGACGGAGCTATTGCTACATCAACCACTTCGGCATCTTCGCCAAGTGTTCTCAAGGCATCTTCGCCTTTTGACGTATGGCATCTTCGCCTACTTCCCACGAGTACGCCTACATCGACTTCATCAAGTCCAAGGCGAACACCTACAAGCGAGGGCGACACTTCCATCTTTGGAAGCCCCTCAAGGAAGATGGCCGAGCATGGGAAACTCCCTTCGGTCATGGAGACAAGCTACGAGGTGCCACATCATATGGGCCTCCCACACCAAGACGGCGACAAGACGGTCGAGCCAGGGCCATCCCCTTCGACCACGGCGACGAGCGTGAACCTCTTCAACAGCATGAAGACGACACCCACATTGGACTCCTCCTCCGAGTCAAGCTACACGACCACGCATGGAGACATTTGCAACTACATCTCTCCGACACCCACATATGTAGAGATGCCCCAAGTGCCATGTGAGGAGAGCCACCACCACATGAGTGACATGAGTGACTCCACCATACGTGACATTGAGAGCATTTCCTATGAGAGGATGAGTGTGACCACCAATAGCCCCACATATGAGAGCATGCCACACCTCCTATGTGAGGTTGAGCGCCATTTGAGTGACTCCACCAACCATGTGAGTGAGAGCATCCTTGAGGGAGGGAGTGAGCCACAACACTTAGAGAGTGAGGTAGTTGACACGGCATGTGAGGCCACTATGATTTCTAACGACTTACCCTCTACTCCTAGTGTGTTTTCTTCTTTGGTGCTAGGTCTCCTACATGACGACATGCCTATACGCGATGAGTCCATCCCTCCAATGGAAAAACCGATGGCCATGGTGGACGATGATACACCCCCCACATGGTTCCATCAAGATGAAGATGACAACGAATGGATCTTCAACACCTCACCTACAACACATGAGCGAAGCTCCAAAGGTAACATAGGTGATGGTGCTTCTCTTGTCCCACTAGTGGACTCTCTTGACATCAATTGCTCCCATGATGTTGACCCACCTATTGCCATGCTTCATGCTAGTGAGACTTCTTCATGCCTGGACTTACCTATTTATGATAAATATGATGATGAGCATGTTGAGTTGCCTAGTTGTGATGCTATGCTCCATAGGATATCATGTGAAAATTCCTTTGGTCACATCATGTTTGACAATCCATTGAACTTGTCATATGCTATGAGTGAGATCTTCCATATTGCATCATTACAATCTCAACATTGTAACTATGCATGCCCCATTAAAATAAATCCCATTTGCACTTATGGCATAGATGACAAGATGATGGTCATTGGCTTTTGCTTCTCTTGTGATGATATTTCCATGCTTCCTTTACATGATTTGTGCAATTCATCTACTATGTCACGCGATGATCACATTGTTCCAAATATGCATTGTTTTGGATGTTGTCAATATTCTCCATGTGATGTTCCTACTAATGCCCATGAGGATACCCCCATAGTTTCCTCATACATATTAGGAGATCTTGATGCATTTCATACTTTGCATGATTCCCATGATAGTGTACATCATATGCATTCCATGAATAACAATGCTCTAGATATTGCTCGTGATGCATTACACAATTTGAGTCTCCATTATGCTATACATAACAACAAACCTATCATGATGGATGACATGTTTCTATATCACGCATCTCATTTATTTGAGCATTGGCTATTTTGTGCTAACCGACACATGCCCGTGCGCATCATGATGGATGATGTGTACATATACCATGCACACACAATTTTCTCTTTGTCTTTGTTTTGTGTAGGTACTTATGAACACTCGTCAACCTCACAATCCCATGAGTTGACGAAACGAGCTCTTCAGAGCAACGACGACTTGGGATCCCGTGGACTATCCTTACCACCGTTCCCTTCGCGCAAGGACTACACGCATCTCTTCTACTTGGCTCTCACACGGCAATGGGCTATTTACCATTTGTCACCTTATGCCCATACTTTTGTGTTCACTTTGCATGTTACACTTGCTTCTATCCCTTTGCCATGCAATTGTGACCCTTGCTTGCATCTACCCATGATTGACCCTATGTGTATTTGCATGCTTGGTGGAGATCCTTGTTGCTGTTGCCATGTTTATCATGTGCCTCATACTATTGTTGATTCTTGTGTTGGGAGAGTCATGATGTTACATTGCTTTTTACATAGGACTTCTTGCCAACACCATGAACCTACTTTCCTCATATCTAGCTTTCATGCTTGTGCTATGACATGTGAATTATTCATGCCCATTATTTGCACACATGACATGCTTGCCATGATTCCTTCTAGTATGTTGCATCTTCGCACGACTAGCATGCTTGACTTGATTGCTATGATTGCTTGCTATGTTGCATCACCCATGTTCCACTATTACTTGCTTTCTTGGGTTGACGACATAGATGTTGATGCCTCTCACTTAATTTGTCATGATCATTGCCTCTTGTCTCCATTAATTGCATCTCTCATATCACCTTGTATTGAGTGCCAACTTGCTATGCTTATTGATCTTGGAGACTTGGACACTTTACTTGTGATGCATGATTGTTTGATTGAGCCTCTTATATTTGGTTGTTCTCGAATCATATGCCTCCATACTATGAAATGCTCCCTTGTACCTTCTTATGATGAGCATATTGCATACAATTGTTGGGTATATTACCACTCGAATGATAGGTTTTGCATGTCCGCTAACCTCATTTGTTTTTCCAAGTGTTTGTCATGTTCTTTCATTTTGGAGGGTTCACAAGGCGGTGCCGTTATGCGACATATTGGTTATGTAAAGGCATACATGATGTACAACTCCAACATCTTTGGGAAATTTCTTGAGGTGAACTCCTTCTCTTTGAGCCATCCTCAAATACTCATATTGGATGGGTCACTCTTTCATTGTTGTTTCCTTCTTGTTGTCTACATGATACATCTCGTGAACGGAGGAGCGACATTGGAGATTGGCTACATGGACCTTCACATTGAGGAGCGCTCGCACTTATTGGATGCACCTTCGAAACTCCACTCATGCCTAGGCATCGAGCTTTGGTACACCAACACCTCCATATTTGTTGATTGTGCTCATACATGTCATGCTCGATGGACATATCCTACTCACCACAAGTTTGCACCCTATGCATGGATTGACTCACATTATGATTGCCTTGTTGCATATATTTCCATGTCATCCATGATATATGAGCTTGTTCACTTCCTTAGCAAATTTGTTGTGATCTTCCTTGATGGCATATTCATACATAATGATCACATTGCCTTCCATCAATTGCATGATAACATACACATATTGAGCATCCATTGCCATATTCATGCTATTGACAAACCGTCTAACTATGACATCATTTTGCACCGTGGTTGCATTGATCATATTTACAACACATTTGTGTGCACAATGATTGCATTTCCTCCCATGAATGCTTTGCATCTCATTCTAGATCATCTTGATAAGCTTCATGCGTTTTGTCACGATCAATCTTGTCGCATGGACTCATTCTTACATGATGGACACTTTGTGTGCGCTAACCATTGTATTTCCGAGTGTTGCTTGTGTTTGCTCTTTTTGCATGTCTATCACTCCGGCGACACCTTGGACTACTCGGATGGCGCCATTTATTCAACTTCGTCCAACTACAAGTCCGTCTACGACAACCGTTTCCATGGTGATGAGGATCACGATCCGAGGTTGGATCTTTCCCAAGGGGGGGATATGATGCGGAGCATCCCACGTTCATCCCCATGTACACTCCCACTACTCCCCAAGCCCCAAGTGGACATATGACGTGACCTCGAACAAACGCCATTGGACACAAGGTGAACTCGCTCCTCTCTGAACCTTCACTTCCCACATGTGAGACATGGTTACTACCTCAAATATATGTGCTATGCATGACCAGGAACAAGGAGGAAGACCATGGACAAGACGGCGAGGACACCAAGTACAAGGACCAAGAGAAGAAGTTGCTCGAAGCTACAGCCACCAGACGACCGGCCAAGCCCGGACGTCCGTCCCCTGAAGGTCACGCCAGCCAGAGGAAACCAGGCCAACGAATGCTACAGCGGCCGGACGTCCGACCAGGACCGGACGTCCGACGGCTCCCAGGCTCCGGACAACCGGCCACCTCCGGACGTCCGAGACTTCCCCACCAGAACCAAAACTACGGATATCCGACGAAGGTCGGATGTCCGTGCATCAGGCAACATAACGATATCTACGGACATCCGAAGACCTACGGACGTCCAGACCTTCCCGAGCCTCCGGACGACCGGAACCCTCCGGACGTCTGACGTCTGTCTGCGCATAGTGTATTGGACCGAGTCCATGTATCCCCCACTTACCCCTTCGTGTCCCATGACTATATATACTCCTCCACCTCCTCCTAGTTAGGGTTAGCGTTGATTTAGCTCAAATTAGAGATAGAGCTTCGCTCATCCACCGGATCTCCTCCTCGTGAGAGACCGCGGCCTCCTCGGAGAAGATCCTATCGGATTCAAGACCCCCTCGTGGGAAGATCCCCTCGTGGATTTCAAGGCCTTCTCATGGAGAAGAACGGTTCCTTTGTATCCTTACCTTTTTTACTTTGGATCTCGTGTATCTCTTTTTGTTCTTTGATCTAGCACTTGTGTGACCGATTCCTTGTTGGTTGAGTGTTTTCCCTCGTTCCTCCCCGTGATTTCCTCGTGTTCTTCCGCGCGTTCTTCGTGTTTCCCCATAGGAACCACTCCAAACGTGAAAGATAATCCACATAGGGTTCCACCCTACATCAATCTCCCATAAGCTTCTGAGCTTTAGGTGCTGGTGCAGCAACCTCTTCCTCTTCTTCATCCATCATTGAAGGCTTTCCAACAACTCTGCCCATGGTCTTCTTGAACCTTTCTTTCCTTTTCTTTTCAGCCCCAACTGGTTCTTTGGGTTCATATCCCAAAGTTGCTTGAGTGGAGGCTCTGGCCTTAGACATGGGAATTCTTTTCGCAGGTGCCTTCTTTTGCATTCCTGGCTTAGTGGATGCAGTTGTGCCATATTCCTTCTTCAGCACCTTCTTCTTAGAAGTGGCCTCATCCTCAACAGCCACATAGTCCTCATCTTCAGAATCTGAGGTTTTCTTCTTCCTTGCCCAGGTGGCTGCCTTTGGCAAATTGCTGGGTGTGCTTCTGCTGCCCTCATCATAACTGTTGGAGGGACTAGTGCCCTCACTCATATGAACTTGCTCCTCAGACTTGTTCTGACTGTCACTCTGAACTGACATGATGCAATCTCTGACAGCAGACCCTGTGAATAGATGTACATGAGGTAGGCTGGATGAGCATCACAAAGCACAGAGGTTTTTGCAAAAAATTGAGTCAAAAACTTAGTTTTAGTTTTCCACAGAAAGCTTTTCGGAGCTACCGATTTGTAAACTCGATGATACCGAAGCATCTTTTGGAACCTAAACTAGTGAACTCGGTCAGACCGAGTCACAGTTCGGTGGGACCAAGACTGCTATGGTTTCACAAAGAATCGATCTCGGTCACACCGATTTGCAATTCTCGGTCAGACCGAGAATCACATGTGCAATGGCATGAGCCAAATCGATGAGACCGATTTCTACAACTCGGTCGGTCCGAGATGAATTCGGCGGAAACCTAACCCTAAATTTTCAATCCAAGACTAATCTATGGAGTAGTTTTGCTGGATAGGAAGATTTCAAACGTGGAAAGATTCATGGCAATGCAATGTGCTAGGAATCGGACTTAAGAATAGAACAAAGTTCAAATCCATACCCTAATGCAGCGATGGATTTGCTATGGCGACAACGACGGAGCAGAATCCCGTTGACGGCAGCGGAGACCAGGGCGGGAGGTTGCTGGCGACAAGGAGGACGATCCGGAGACCCGAAGAGGCAGAGAAGGCTATGAGCGGGCGAAGGGTTTCGGAAAATTTTCCAAATTTTGGCCCGGGGGTATATATAGCCTGACCCTGTCGGTGTGACCGAGTGGAACAACTCGGTGGCACCGAGATGCATTACTGCAAGCAGTTACTGCAACTCGGTGTGACCGAAAAGTTCAAATCGGTTGCACCAAGATTGAAAACCTAGATCAACTTAGTGATCTCGGTATGACCAAAAAGGTTGAATCGGTCAGACCGAAACGCACAAAGAGGTTTTGGAAGTTTAAGTCTATGACGAATCGGGGAATCCGAGTGCTCCTCACACAGAGTAGTTCGAATCTGACTTGATCAAACTTTGTGATATAGCATGAATAGAGTTTGAGACAAGAAAAGCATAGATAGCTAGAGAGGGTTCTTAGGCATACTTGTCCATCCACTTGGCAAAAGAAAAGAAACGAAACAATCAAAACTACAAGTAGATGTCCTCGAATGAGTAAAATATGCAACCAACATGCTCACACAATAAAATAGCAAATGAAATATGTGATTGGCGATGACTAGGTCATCTATATATGAGTATATTGACTTAGGAGTCAAATGAGAACATTTGATCATAGGTCATACTCATCGTTTAAGCACAAGTGGGGTTACCACTTTTACATAAAACATTGTTGTGTTCACACCATTAGAGTTGTTTTAGCTCAATTCTTAGAGTAAAGCTCCCACTAGATGTGAGATCCCCCCTAAGAGGTATGAACTAACCTTGGGTTTTGTCGATGATGACTTCATGTAGGTGTTGAAGATGTGGATGCTCAATGTTGATGTAGATCATTTGGAGCAATCCTTTGGAGTGAGTTACAGTTTCAATACCTACACGGGTTAGTCCCACAAGGAACAAACAAGGATATCCATAGACATAGAGTGATGCACACACAAGATGATGTCCATGAAAGCATTAGGTTACCTTGTCCTTTGTCTTACCAACAAGAGGGTTTGTGACTCCGTGAACTAGTGCAAGATGTGGAAGTTGATTGCACTTGTTCTTGCCAAAATGATATGAGTGAAGTATGTTGGCGGAGTCACCCTCAAGAACTCTCTAGTTCTTCTTCTTCGGGATCCACATCATCTTGATGGGAATCCTTGGAGTTGTAGTCGAACTTGATGAATTAGAACTTGATGTAGTCTTGGGAACCCACTTGACTAAGGCCTTAGGAGCTTCTTCAAATGCATCAATCTCCTCTTGAAGCTTGTCCTTGCCTTTTTGCTTGTGGTCTTGTGGTGGAAGATCATCTTAAGCTTGTGTCCCTTTGAAAGAAGTAGGATCATACTTCTCTTGTTGAGGAACAAACTTCGTCTCGGGGTATTGATCTTCGTCCCACTCAACTCCATTGGCATTGAACTTTCGTTCAAAACCAACACCTAGGTTCTTCCAGCGCCTTCCTTTCTTGCGTACAATTTCCTCGAATTGCTTACTCCCGGCAAGGCTCTTGTAAACACTTGTCTCTATAATTCCCTTCAAAAGGCTATTTTCTTGCTCAAGTGTAACTTGGCTAAGAGAATCATTAGTGGAATCAAGAGAACTACTAGAAGCAACAACATTGGATTTAGCATGATTATTGTTACTACTAGAGGAACAGTCTTTCTTGTTCTTGTTACTAGACTTGACTTGAGGCATGTAAGTAGATAAGAGTAAACGCTTGGCAATGTAAGAAGAACTTTTCTTGCAAAGATCATAATTGATTGCTTTTAAAAACTCATGCTCTTGCCCAAGGTTGAGCTTTTCAAAGCGTAACTTCTCATGAGTCCTTATAAGTTCTCGATAATCTCCTAAGATAGTTTCATGAGCTAACTTAAGAGTATTTAGTTCTTTAGTTAGGAGCTCAACCTTCTCCTTATCATTGTCATTCGTTTTATCTTGATTAGCATGATTAATTGAGGTTTCATAATAGTATTCATCACTAGAGTTGTCAACAAGTAAATCATCATCACCTAACAAGTCATCTTCATCACTATTAAAATCAACATACTCGGGGTGTGATACCTTTGGGCCTTTAGCCATGAAGCATCTTCCAAGTCTTTCATTTGGTGAATCAAATATGTCGTAGGAGTTGGTTGACAGAAGTGCTAGACCGGCAACACCTTCGTCTTGAGTATATTCGTAGTCGGAGTGATAACTTCTCTCGGAGTGATTGTCGGAGTCGGAGCTGGATACCCATTCACCAACATGAGCTTGATGTCTTCGTTTTGTGTAGCTCCTTGATGACTTGTCCTTCCTTTCCGAATCCTTGCTTCTCCGGGATATTCTTCGTTCATAACGATCATCTCTACTCCTTCTTTCTCTTGATGGTGATTCTTCTCTTCTACTTCTTCTTTTTGGAGAATCTTCTCTTCTTTTGTAGGGTGTCGTACACTCATTGGAATAGTGTCCGGGTCTTCCACAATTGTAGCAATTACGCTCATGACTAGAAGATCTTTTGTCATTGTAGGACCTTGACTTGGAACTTCTTTCCTTGCTTCTACTCTTGTAGAACATGTTGAAGTTCTTCACCATTACGCTCAATTCTTCATTGAAGGTTTGTTTCTCACTTGATGATGTGGGAGCTTCACATGAGGCTTTGTAAGCACCACTTGACTTGTTGTGGAGCTCCTCCTTATCCTTGAGTGACATCTCATGAGAAACAAATTTTCCAATGACTTCTGATGGCTTGAGATCTTTGTAATTTGGAATCATTTGGATCAATGTGCACACGGTATCATATTTTCCATCCAAAGATCTTAGGATCTTTTTGATGATGAATTTGTCGGTCATCTCTTCACTTCCTAAGTCGGCAATCTCATTTGTGATAAGAGCAAGCCTACAGTACATTTCAGCGACACCTTCACCATCCTTCATTTTCAACTTGTCAAGCTGACTTTGAAGCACATCCAACTTGGATTCCTTGACGGAGTCGGTACCTTCGTGCATATCAATCATTGTATCCCAAATTTCCTTTGCATTCTCAAGACGGCTGATTTTGTTGAATTCTTCGGGGCACAATCCGTTGAAGAGGATATCACAAGCTTGAGCATTGTATTGCAGCATCTTCAACTCTTCCGCGGTAGCTTCACGGTTCGGTTCTCTCCCATCAAAGAAATCACCTTACAAGCCAATACATACAATAGCCTAAACGGCGGGGTTATGTCCAAGAATATGCATTTTCATCTTATGCTTCCAACTAGCAAAATTAGTACCATCAAAGAAAGGACCTCTATGGTGGTAATTTCCCTCGCTAGACGCCATACTCTCCTAGGTTGTGAAACCAAGGCTATAATCACCAAAAGCTATGGAAATCAAAGCAAATGGAGACCAAAGCTCTGATACCACTTGTAGGATCGAAAGTATGTCTAGAGGGGGGGTGATTAGACTACTTGACCAAATAAAAAATCTAGCCTTTTCCCAATTTTAGCTCTTGGCAGATTTTAGCAACTTAGCACAAGTTAAGCAATCAACCTACACATGCAATTCTAAGAGTATAGCAGCGGAATGTAAAACAATGGCATATGAAGGTAAAGGCGAGGAGTTTGAGAAGGTAAACGCAATTGGAGACACGGATGTTTTTGTCGTGGTTCCGATAGGTGGTGCTATCGTACATCCATGTTGATGGAGACTTCAACCCACGAAGGGTAACGGCTGCGCGAGTCCACGGAGGGCTCCACCCACGAAGGGTCCACGAAGGGTCCACCATGGCCGTCGCCCACGAAGGACTTGCCTCACTAGGGTAGATCTTCACGAAGTAGGCAATCTCCTTGCCCTTACAAACTCCTTGGTTCAACTCCACAATCTTGTCGGAGGCTCCCAAGTGACACCTAGCCAATCTAGGAGACACCACTCTCCAAGAAGTAACAAATGGTGTGTTGATGATGAACTCCTTGCTCTTGTGCTTCAAACGATAGTCTCCCCAACACTCAATTCTCTCTCACAGGATTTGGATTTGGTGGAAAGAAGATTTGAGTGGAAAGCATCTTGGGGAAGGCTAGAGATCAAGATTCATATGGTAGGAATGGAATATCTTGGTCTCAACACATGAGTAGGTGGTTCTCTCTCAGAAAATGAATGTTGGAAGTGTAGGCACGTTCTGATGGCTCTCACCATGAATGAAGAGTGGGTGGAGGGGTATATATAGCCTCCACACAAAATCTAACCGTTACACACAACTTACCAATCTCGGTGGGACCGAATCGTCAAACTCGGTAGGACCGATTTAGCAAATAATGTGACCGCTAGGATTTTCGGTGGGATCGACATGTCAACTCGGTGGGACCGATATGGTTAGGGTTAGGGCATAACTTAATCTTGGTGAGACCGATTACACAAACTCGGTGGGACCGATTTTGGTAATAAGCTAACCAGAGAGTTGGTTAGGCAAACTCGGTGGGACCGATTTGCTCATCTCGGCGAGACCGAAACGTTACGAAAAGGAAAAAGAGAGTTTGCATTGCAATTTCAGTGGGACCAATCGCTCATTTTGGTTGGACCGAAATGTTACGAAGGGAAACAGAGAGATTACAATCCCATCTCGGTGAGACCGAGATCCCTATCAGTGAGATCGATTTGACTAGGGTTTGTGGCAGTGGCTATGACATCTGAACTCGGTGGCACCGGATAGAAAGAATCGGTGGGGCCGAGTTGGACTTTTGGTTTGGGTCATATGTGGATATGAGAAAGTAGTTGAGGGCTTTGGAGCATATCACTAAGCACTTTGAGCAAGAAAGCCATTAAGGAACACCTCATCCCTCCTTGATAGTATTGGCTTTTCCTACAGACTCAATGCGATCTTGGATCACTAAAATAGAAAATGTAGAGTCTTGTGCTTTGAGCTTGAGCCAATCCTTTTGTCCTTAGCATTTTGAGGGATCCACTTTTCTCATCCATGTCATGCCAATCATTGAGCTTTCCTGAAATACTTATCTTGAAATAGCATTAGCTCAATGCGATATATGTTGTTAGGAATTACCAAAACCACCCAGGGATAGTTGCACTTTCACTCCTTCGAAGACTCAGCATAAAAACTATGGCCGAGAGGAAGAACCCCATCCACGCGACTAAGACACTCAAGAGTTGTCGGAACACGGGCCATCTCCCCACAAACAGTTTCAGCAATACCATCAATCCTAACTAGGGAAAGATTTGCAGCATCAAACAAACCCTCGGAAGACATGCCTCCTGCAGCACTCACACGGGCAGAAGAACCTCCTGGATCTACAGGGGGGCACCAGTATTAACATCCCGGGCAAATTCAAATCTTGGGGACGTTCCACTCCCTAGGCCAGAGGCACGAGGCATAGTAAGAACAGGACGTTCAATACACCTAAAGAACACAACCTTAGCATGTGTCTTCCACTGCATACAAAAACAAAAGTCAACGCGTCAGAAAACAAATGAAAGAACATGGAAACAAAAATATAGAAGACAGTACCAGAAGTTCAACTTAAACTACACAGGAAAGAAGAAACACTCATAGACAGTTTCCCAAACACCCAGTTGGCTGGGTCATCATCACCCTTCCTGACCAAGCATCCACAGCAAGCTCAAGAATATTGGCCCGATCCATGAAATTTATGGGAGGGGTCCTCAAGTCAACAATAGGCTTCTTGCCAATGATAAGGCAGTCCAAATATATAAGAAGCGGCACGATGGCTGTGACGCCCCCGATTCAATCGTACACTAATCATGCACGCAAACGTGTACGATCAAGATCAGGGACTCACGGGAAGATATCACAACACAACTCTAAAAACATAAATAAGTCATACAAGCATCATAATACAAGCCAGGGGCCTCAAGGGCTCGAATACAAGTGCTCGATCATAGACGAGTCAGCGGAAGCAACAATATCTGAGTACAGACATAAGTTAAACAAGTTTGCCTTAAGAAGGCTAGCACAAACTGGGATACAGATCGAAAGAGGCGCAGGCCTCCTGCCTGGGATCCTCCTAAACTACTCATGGTCGTCGCCAGCGGCCTGCACGTAGTAATAGGCACCTCCAGTGTAGTAGGAATCATCGTCGACGGTGGCGTCTGGCTCCAGGGATCCAGCATCTGGTTGCGACAACCAGAAAGAAAGGAAAAGGGGGAAAAAGGGGGGAGAAAGCAACCGTGAGTACTCATCCAAAGTACTCGCAAGCAAGGAACTACACTACATATGCATGGGTATATGTGTAAGGACGCCATATCAGTGGACTGAACTGCAGAATGCCAGAATAAGAGGGGAATAGCTAATCCTGTCGAAGACTACGCTTCTGGCAGCCTCCGTCTTGCAGCATGTAGGAGAGAGTAGATTGAAGTCCTCCAAGTAGCATCTGCAAGTAGCATCTCCAAGTAGCATCTCCAGTCGCATCGCATAGCATAATCGTACCCGGCGATCCTCCCCTCGTCTCCCTGTGGAAAAGCGATCACCGGGTTGTCTATGGAACTTGGAAGGGTGTGTTTTATTAAGTATCCGATTCTAGTTGTCATAAGGTCAAGGTACAACTCCAAGTCGTCCTGTTACCGAAGATCACGGCTATTCGAATAGATTAAACTTCCCTGCAGGGGTGCACCAACTTACCCAACACGCTTGATCCCATTTGGCCGGACACACTTTCCTGGGTCATGCCCGGCCTCGGAAGATCAACACGTCGCAGCCCCACCTAGGCAAAACAGAGAGGCCAGCATGCCGGTCTAAACCTAAGCGCACAGGGGTCTGGGCCCATCGCCCATAGCACACCTGCATGTTGCGAGGGCGGCCGGAAGCAGACCTATCCTAGCAGGCGTTCCAGTCCAATCCGGCACACGCCGCTCCGTCGCTGACGTCTGAAGTGCTTCGGCTGATACCACGACGTCGGGATACCCATAACTACTCCCATGTAGATGGTTAGTGCGTATAGGCTCGTAGCCAACTCAGATCACATACCAAGATCTCGTTAAGCGTGTTAAATATCCGCGAACGCCGAACAGGGCCAGGCCCACCTGTCTCCTAGGTGGTCTCAACCTGCCCTGTCGCTCCGCCACAAAGATCCACTCGCGGGTGCTCCAGCAGCCGACCCGACTTTAGTCTCCACATGTATCATGTATAAAGTATATAGTATATACCCGTGATCACCTCCCGAGTGATCACGGCCCGATAGTATAGCACAGCTGACGGACAAGAATGCAGGGCCACAGATGAATATACTAGCATCCTATACTAAGCATATAGGATTGAAGGTAAAGGTATCAACAGTAGTAACAAGGACAGGCTATGCATCAGGACAGGTATAACGGAAAGTAGTAACATGATACACTACTCTAATGCAAGCAGTATAGAGTAGAATGGGCGATATCTGGTGATCAAGGGGGGGGCTTGCCTGGTTGCTCTGGCAAGAGAGAGGGGTCGTCAACTCCGTAGTCGAACTGGGCAGCAGCAGCGTCGGTCTCGTAGTCTACCGGAGAGAAGAGGGGGGAAGAAACAATGAATATCATGTAAACAGATGCATATCGATGCATGACAAGACAAGTAACGATGTTAGGCGTGCCCTAGCATGGTATGAGGTGGTACCGGTTAAGGGGGGAAACATTCGGGAAAATATCCCCGGTGTTTCGTGTTTTCGGGCAGAGGAGCCGGAGGGGGAAAGTTGCGGGTTCGATAGGTTAGGGGTGTGTGGCGGACGAACGGACTGCATATCCGGATTCGTCTCGTCGTTCTGAGTAACTTTCATGTACAAAGTTTTTCCATCCGAGCTACGGTTTATTTAATATTAATTTTAAAAGGTTTATTCAATATTCTAGAATTAAAAGATTATGTTAATTCGAAATTGCATTTATGACGTCAGCATGTCATCAGCAGTCAACTCTGGTCGTTGACTGGTCAAGCTAACACGCGGGTCCCACTGGTCATAGACTCAGGTCAACTAAACCGGGTTAATTAGACTAAGTGATTAGGCTAATTTATATTAGTTAGATTAGTTAAACAGGATTAATTAACTTAATTAACTCATTAATTAATTAATTAATTAATTAATCCTAACATTTTTTTATTCTTTTTATTCTCTTTTTTTCTAAAAGTTCCAGGGGCTGGGCCCCGTTCATCAGTGGCCCAAAGGCCATAGCGGTTACGGGCATGCGCTAACGGGCGAGGCAGACCCGGGCGCGGCCGCAGTAAGGACGGCCGGAGCTGCGCCTGGCAGCGGCAGTGGCGGGAGAGGGGCTCTGTCAGGCGCAGAGACAGCGGGGAGCGGTGGCGGACGGGCGTCGGACCCGGGCGGCGGGGCCGCGCGTCGGGGCTGAGGACGCATCGCTGGGGGGCGCGGAAGCAGCAGGGCGAGGCGAACGGCGTTGGCACGGGCGTAGGTGGACGTGGGTCGCGGCGAGCGCGACCAAGGCATGAGAGGGGACAGGAAGAGGCTCACATTGAGCCTGTCGTTGTGCAATCGCGTGCTCGGGGAGCCCTGAGGTAGACGGACAGCGGCGACGAGGTCGGGGTCGTCCGGCGAGGCAGCACTGGCGACGGCGTCGGCACCGCGGCGTTGAGGCGAGGAGGCGGACGGGGATGGCGCCCCGTCAAGGAGAGAGATGAGGAGGCGAGGAGGCAGGCCGACGGGGAGGAGGCGCCGGCGAGGTCGTGCTCCGGGTGGCGACGAACGACGTTGGGCAGCGGGTGGTGTCGAGGCGGCGGGGTTGGGCGACGGGGTCGGGGCGCAGTTGCCCCTGATCCAGATCCACTCGGGGCGGGGCCGGCGGCCGTGCAGGTCATGCGAGGGGTGAGCCCCCCTGTGGGCTTTGCGTGGGTGCGGTGGGGAAGGCGGCGCTGGGAGGGAGACGAGGGGAGAGGGGATCGATCCCGATCCAGGGGAATCGAGGAAGGGAGT
>NC_041387.1:297948272-297960670 GCF_002162155.2 Triticum dicoccoides | reverse complement strand
CTTCTTTTTTTATATATATTCTTTTCTGTTTTATTTTAGTTACATTTTATTTTAGTTTTAGTAAAAATTATCACTAACACCTAACTTGGTACTTTTAAATAAACTACTGCCACAAAAAGTTTTACCCCTGAATAAAATAGTTTAGTATTTTATAAAATTCAGAAGGCACTTATTAATTGTTTTAGCTACTTTTTATTCATTTTAGATTATTTAACATTTTATAGAAGTGTGGTCTCTCCACCATAATTACCTATGCATTATTAGGCTCCACCCGAGCATTTAGTTTTAATATTTGAAAACCTTTATTGTTTGCCTTTATTTTAATTTTGAAATTTGAACCGGTTTCGAACTAACGCGAGATTAGTAACAGTAATCAAGGTGACGTGGCATCATTAGCAGAGGTTCACTATAGCTTGATTACCCGGGCGTCACAATTCTCCTCCACTACAAGAAATCTCGTCCCGAGATTTAAGAGGGGGTTAAGGGGGGGAAGGGGTTTGGTTACGAAATTCTAACGAGTCTTCTTGGTCTTAGTTACTCTTCTCAAGGAGGTCGATCCATTACGTTGATGTCATCATTTCTATTCTTCTGGTCATCATGATGAAGTCGGCATCCTTTCTTCGGGATCTCCATCGTCCTACGAACGCGACCAAGGGGAAAAACTCCGGAAGAACGCATCTCCACTAAGATGGGCATCTGACGGTGAACTCAATTGAAAATACACAAGGTACCCCACGAGTTGTATTTCGATGAATTCGTTGAGTGCAATATATGATGGTAACAAAGTTTCAAACTGGTAGACGATCATTCAATGACTAGCCAGAAGCTGGAATGGGGGCTTGAACAACGAGAGTAACATGGTGTTTGATCCCAGGATGAATAATGGTATAGCATTCAGCTCGTGAATCACATACGAACCCAGGTGCAAAGGATACTTCAGAATCAAGGATGTACAAGAGAGTCAAGTTTCGATCCAGAGGACCTGTGGGTTATGGGCCCACCAGGTGGGTTGAAAGTAGGAAGGGTGGTGACATCTTGCACAGCCGCGACAGGGAGGCATGTCAGTGGATAGCTTGTCAGGTATGCCAGCAACAATGTCGGTACCAAGGATGGGGAACGAAGAGAGCAATTTTCCTGCTTGTTGAGCGAGGCGAACCAATTGGCAAAGTTATCACCCGTCGGTGGTTACCGGAATGTCACCAACAATAGTAACAGGATCTTACAGACAGAGTGGTACAATAAGATGCCTACCACGCAGGGAATTTCTCTGCTTAGTTAAGTCAGCGTACAAGAGAGGTTAAACAAAACAATGGAAGGGAAAATGTGTTTATACACATTTTAGAAGGGTATATCCTTCCCAAGGACAAGCAGAGCATGATATCCATGACATTATATAATGTAGAAAACCCGGTAGGTAAGGGGAGAGAAATTTCATGATATTACCCATACAACGGTGTGTGGATAATTGGCAAGAACCATTTAGGATCGCGCCTCAAATGTTCTTGTTGAAGAGCGGGGTATCATAGTCATACTTCGAGGTAGCAATGATATGGTGTTTCAATCAAGGGCCAGACCTTGGATACAGGAAGGATCCATCAGGAATAACTTGTAGAATAAGTCTTACAATTTCCTCATGGAAGAATGGATAACCTTGCTAATAAGGAAACTATAATAGCAGGTCATCCGGCCAGGTGTGCTGGGCATGCCATCACCTTACCGGGTCATAAAAGACCAGTGTTATAACTCTTGGAAAAATGTTCTAGCCATCATATCTGACCGAGATTCAGATCTGATCGGTGTTAGGATACCTCAAACTCACGATGCTTGAGGAGAAAAGGTGCGATACAAATTGACGAGATGACATCGAAGATTCTCGGGAGATGAACCATGGAAGCCAGTTCTGAAACAAGAGTTCATCGGTAAACCAATGAGAGGATGAGGAGGTGGCTGATGGAATCAGCGACAATTCATCAAGATTAACAAAAGATGGATTTCCACAATTATGTGAACAAGGAGATAACATTTGTCAGATCAAATGGTATAATGATGTATGCTCGAGGAAAACATACACAATTAAACATTGGTTGAAAGGTGCACCCGAAATATGGGCTGGGTTGCACAACCAACGTCGGAATGGTGATTCAATAATCAAATGTCTAAGAATGAACGACCAACCATTAACTTCAAAGCAATAGGGTTGCTAGAAGGGCAGAATCCAAATAGCACCGTTCATCTGTTGGTATCCTGGTTAGAACCAACACGGGGACCAAGAAAGAATGGTGATGGCGAGAAGCATCGCTGCAACAAGAATTTCTTAAGAGGTGGTGAAATTCTCACGACATTCTTGACAGAAAAGGTGGTAATATCCCAAGGTAAAGAAGAACAATGTTGGGTAGCAAGGAACTCAAGGTATAACACAAAACACGAACAAGTTTGTGTTGGAGAGAAGGCAATAAAGTGGTTGATGATAACACAAGTCCTCGAGGCAAGGATGGTATTTCTCATCATGAACCCGGTTGATATCCTGGAAGAGCTCATAAGGTTGATGATGATCATGACACATTTGTCGAGAGGTTACACAAAGATGTAATCGATCGACGATCACATCAAGTCAAACGAATGATGAAGCGAAAGGTTATTGGAACCACGGTTAGGACACAAACTCGAAATCAAGTTTGTGGTTCAAGGAGAAATGATATGACGACGAAAATCGACGCAAGCTTAGTTCATCGTTGAAAGTTGTGCTCCGAGAATAAGGACCAGGTAGCAAAGTTAAAAAAAAAGTATGATGATGATATAGCTGATCAGGCTAGGAATGACTTAAACGATTATTAAACTCGTAAGCAACGAAAATTACTTAGAGTTATTGAATGGGAGTGCTGAATCGATTCACTTATCGGTGTTCTCGGTTAACAAACAACCCAGAAGCATGAAGTGACAAAGACAGGGTAAAGGTAGTACTCCATCAAAGGACAGGGTAATGTAGTGCAATGACATGATATCCTCGAGATACCCGGGGTAATACTCGACGAAGATCAAAGTAGAGGTTGGACTGGGGTATTGCTCTACAGAAGACAAGTGCTTAAACTTGCACGAGAAATGGTATTTAAAGGAGAACATGGTCGGAACCACGATTGCAAAAGATCAATCCACCGATACCAAAAGGATAATATATCAAGGAAATAGTTACAAGAAGCTTCCATGATAGGATCTACATCGTGTCCATGGGCATGAACACAAAGTTCAAGGTCGACTCCCACTTTTCCAATGCATAACCTTTCATTCACTTCTCGCGTTCGATGAAGTTGCAGTGTTGAAATTTTATCCGGCGAAACATCAGAAGAGTATGGCTCGTGAAAACTTTCGAGTTCACACATATTAAGGAAGGCATAGGTTCAAGCCATCGGGTCTTCTTAGAACATATACCACGAACTTTAGGAGTAATTAACACAAACTCGATAGTAGAGCAAGTTCAAAAGCAGATGATACAATTTACCAAAGGCATTATATACCCATGGAAAGGTTCTCAAGGTTATTAAATATGAAGGACACTGTCAGATAGAATCCAACAAAGGAACCGATGGTCCACAAGGGATCTGATGTGAGCATCGATACTCAACAAGAGGAAGAAGAATGCACGGGCATCATATTATAGAACATCTGAACAATTCGATGCTTAGATAACAAAGGAATTATGATTTCCAAAACAAGGGATCAGAAGAAGACGCTCTGATCAAGGATGGATAAGTTGGATAGACCAGAGGCACAATTGACGACAAATAGTTTGATCGAGAACCAGCTCATGTTCAAAAATGATGTCTGAGCCGAAAAGATAATTTAAAAGGATCAACTGATGATTGCGTGCTTTCACACACATGTTGAATCGATAGGATCAAAATGATCGTGTCAAAGGATACTAATGAATATTGCTATACATATGGAAAGCATCCATATTCCAAGCAGACAAGTATTTGCCGAGCAATAGTTTGAAGAGGATACTCGGAAGATCGAATAGCATTTGGAAGACTTTTATGAAACACATGAACAACTGGGGATGAGCGGATACTCGACAAGTGCAAGGATTTATTTGAAGGGGTATTCATGTGGCAAAGAACTGCTAGGTAATAGGCACAAAGTATTCTCGGAATAATAGAGAAAACTTCGGGGTATCTTGTAATAACAAGATCAATGGGGGATGATCGTATGAATGGCAAGTGTAAGTAGTTATCCATAAGGATTTATTGGTGGTCAGGAATAGCAAAAGTGATGGGCACAAAGTCTCGAAAGAATATCAAAGAGTATCTTCGAAATCTTCTGGTGAAGCAGGCCATCATCTGGAATGAGGGGCTCTCCGGGTGAAAGTGATAACGAGATCCTAATGTTAGATTTAGCAAAATACATTTAACCTGAATAGAAGAGAGATCAGAGTCCCAGAGTATAGACAAGGAGTAAAAGATCCTAATACCACCCAATGGCGACGTGGGCCCATGGGCCGCACAGCCATGTTAGTAAAAGTTTTGTAAAGTCTAGACTCAACTTTGGCCAAGGAGTTGGAAAGGGGGATTCCTACAGGCAGTTGGCTCTGATACCAACTTGTGACGCCCCCGATTCAATCATACACTAATCATGCACGCAAACGTGTACGATCAAGATCAGGGACTCACGGGAAGATATCACGACACAACTCTAAAAACATAAATAAGTCATACAAGCATCATAATACAAGCCAGGGGCCTCAAGGGCTCGAATACAAGTGCTCGATCATAGACGAGTCAGCGGAAGCAACAATATCTGAGTACAGACATAAGTTAAACAAGTTTGCCTTAAGAAGGCTAGCACAAACTGGGATACAGATCGAAAGAGGCGCAGGCCTCCTGCCTGGGATCCTCCTAAACTACTCATGGTCGTCGCCAGCGGCCTGCACGTAGTAATAGGCACCTCCAGTGTAGTAGGAATCATCGTCGACGGTGGCGTCTGGCTCCAGGGCTCCAGCATCTGGTTGCGACAACCAGAAAGAAAGGAAAAGGGGGAAAAAGGGGGGAGAAAGCAACCGTGAGTACTCATCCAAAGTACTCGCAAGCAAGGAACTACACTACATATGCATGGGTATTTGTGTAAGGAGGCCATATCAGTGGACTGAACTGCAGAATGCCAGAATAAGAGGGGAATAGCTAATCCTGTCGAAGACTACACTTCTGGCAGCCTCCGTCTTGCAGCATGTAGGAGAGAGTAGATTGAAGTCCTCCAAGTAGCATCTCCAAGTAGCATCTCCAAGTAGCATCTCCAGTCGCATCGCATAGCATAATCCTACCCGGCGATCCTCCCCTCGTTGCCCTGTGGAAAAGCGATCACCGGGTTGTCTATGGAACTTGGAAGGGTGTGTTTTATTAAGTACCCGATTCTAGTTGTCATAAGGTCAAGGTACAACTCCAAGTCGTCCTGTTACCGAAGATCACGGCTATTCGAATAGATTAAACTTCCCTGCAGGGGTGCACCAACTTACCCAACACGCTTGATCCCATTTGGTCGGACACACTTTCCTGGGTCATGCCCGGCCTCGGAAGATCAACACGTCGCAGCCCCACCTAGGCAAAACAGAGAGGCCAGCATGCCGGTCTAAACCTAAGCGCACAGGGGTCTGGGCCCATCGCCCATAGCACACCTGCACGTTGCGAGGGCGGCCGGAAGCAGACCTAGCCTAGCCTTCCAGTCCAATCCGGCGCGCGCTGCTCCGTCGCTGACGTCTGAAGTGCTTCGGCTGATACCACGACGTCGGGATACCCATAACTACTCCCACGTAGATGGTTAGTGCGTATAGGCTCGTAGCCAACTCAGATCAAATACCAAGATCTCGTTAAGCGTGTTAAATATCCGCGAACGCCAAACAGGGCCAGGCCCACCTGTCTCCTAGGTGGTCTCAACCTGCCCTGTCGCTCCGCCACAAAGATCCACTCGCGGGTGCTCCACCAGCCGACCTGACTTTAGTCTCCACATGTATCATGTATAAAGTATATAGTATATACCCGTGATCACCTCCCGAGTGATCACGGCCCGATAGTATAGCACGGCTGACGGACAAGAATGCAGGGCCACAGATGAATATACTAGCATCCTATACTAAGCATATAGGATTGAAGGTAAAGGTATCAACAGTAGTAACAAGGACAGGCTATGCATCAGGATAGGTATAACGGAAAGCAGTAACATGATACACTACTCTAATGCAAGCAGTATAGAGTAGAATGGGCGATATCTGGTGATCAAGGGGGGGGCTTGCCTGGTTGCTCTGGCAAGAGAGAGGGGTCGTCAACTCCGTAGTCGAACTGGGCAGCAACAGCGTCGGTCTCGTAGTCTACCGGAGAGAAGAGGGGGGAAGAAACAATGAATATCATGTAAACAGATGCATATTGATGCATGACAAGACAAGTAACGATGTTAGGCGTGCCCTAGCGTGGTATGAGGTGGTACCGGTTAAGGGGGGAAACATTCGGGAAAATATCCCCGGTGTTTCGTGTTTTCGGGCAGAGGAGCCGGAGGGGGAAAGTTGCGGGTTCGATAGGTTAGGGGTGTGTGGCGGACGAACGGACTGCGTATCCGGATTCGTCTCGTCGTTCTGAGTAACTTTCATGTACAAAGTTTTTCCATCCGAGCTACGGTTTATTTAATATTAATTTAAAAAGGTTTATTCAATATTCTAGAATTAAAAGATTATGTTAATTGGAAATTGCATTTATGACGTCAGTATGACATCAGCAGTCAACTCTGGTCGTTGACTGGTCAAGCTGACACGCGGGTTCCACTGGTCATAGACTCAGGTCAACTACACCGGGTTAATTAGACTAACTAAGTGATTAGGCTAATTTATATTAGTTAGATTAGTTAAACATGATTAATTAACTTAATTAACTCATTAATTAATTAATTAATCCTAACATTTTTTATTCTTTTTATTCTCTTTTTTTCTAAAAGTTCCAGGGGCTGGGCCCCGTTCATCTGTGGCCCAGAGGCCTTAGCGGTTACGGGCGTGCGCTAACGGGCGAGGCAGACCCGGGCGCGGCCGCAGTAAGGACGGCCGGAGCTGCGCCCGGCAGCGGCAGTGGCGTGAGAGGGGCTCTGTCAGGCGTAGAGACAGCGGGGAGCGGTGGCGGACGGGCGTCGGACCCGAGCAGCGGGGCTGAGGACGCATCGCTGGGGGGGCGCGGGAGCAGCAGGGCGAGGCGAACGGCGTTGGCACGGGCGTAGGTGGACGTGGGTCGCGGTGAGCGCGACCAAGGCATGAGAGGGGATAGGAAGAGGCTCACATTGAGCCTGTCGTTGTGCAATCGCGTGCTCGGGGAGGGCCTGAGGTAGACGGACGGCGGCGACGAGGTCGGGGTCGTCCGGCGAGGCAGCACTGGCGACGGCGTCGGCACCGCGGTGTTGAGGCGAGGAGGAGGACGGGGATGGCGCCCCGTCGAGGAGAGAGATGAGGAGGCGAGGAGGCAGGCCGACGGGGAGGAGGCGCCGGCGAGGTCGTGCTCCGGGTGGCGATGAACGATGTTGGGCAGCGGGTGGTGTCGAGGCGGCAGGGTTGGGCGACGGGGTCGGGGCGCAGTTGCCCCCGATCCAGATCCACTCGGGGCGGGGCCGGCGGCCGTGCAGGTCATGCGAGGGGTGAGCCCCCCTATGGGCGTCGCGTGGGTGTGGTGGGGAAGGCGGCGCTGGGAGGGAGACGAGGGGAGAGGGGATCGATCCCGATCCAGGGGAATCGGGGAAGTGAGTGGGGCGAGTGGGGGTTAGGGTTACGGGGTGGGGAGTTAGTAGGGGAGGGGGACCGGGGTGGGCCGGCCCGTTCGGGCGGCACAGGCCAACTGGGCCACGAGGCCCAGCGGGGGGGGGGGTGGGTCTGTTGTTCTTCTTTTTTTATATATATTCTTTTCTGTTTTATTTTAGTTACATTTTATTTTAGTTTTAGTAAAAATTATCACTAACACCTAACTTGGTACTTTTAAATAAACTACTGCCACAAAAAGTTTTACCCCTGAATAAAATAGTTTAGTATTTTATAAAATTCAGAAGGCACTTATTAATTGTTTTAGCTACTGTTTATTCATTTTAGATTATTTAACATTTTATAGAAGTGTGGTCTCTCCACCATAATTACCTATGCATTATTAGGCTCCACCCGAGCATTTAGTTTTAATATTTGAAAACCTTTATTGTTTGCCTTTATTTTAATTTTGAAATTTGAACCGGGTTCGAACTAACGCGAGATTAGTAACAGTAATCAAGGTGACGTGGCATCATTAGCAGAGGTTCACTATAGCTTGATTACCCGGGCGTCACAATGGCACAGCCTGTGACAGCTTTTCCTCTGCTAGTCCCTTGCTGATACCTAACAACAGCCCTTCGAATGTCATCAATAACCAACTGGCAGTAGTCCATATCTGCCATATCTTCAGAGACAAGGTTCTCAGCCATTGCTGCCTCCCTGGACACTCATGTAGACATACCAGGAATAACCACCTTCATGAAAAGAATCAGGTAAAACACTTGTAGAGCCAGATCATCATTCCTCTCATCCTTCACAAGTTTCCCGAGGATATTCCGCATATCCTTTGTCTTGATGTTGTCACTCCTAGCATAGCCAACTTTGGACTTCAGCCTCATAACAGCATCATCAAACCCATCATTCGAGGGCCTAGGAGGGGTACGATCACCTTGAGGGAATCCAAAAAGATGGTGAATAGCATCACTTGTCATGCGCAGAACCTTGTTCCCCTCACCCATGTCCAGAATCATGGTTGTAGGGTCAATCCTCGTGTAGATGTTGCCCATCAAAGGACGAGAAATGTTGGAATCAATAGTCAAGTCAAACACGCAGCCAAAACCAGCCATGATAAACCTTGTCTTGTGCCTAAGTTGTAGCATTTTCACACACGTCTTGACCTCTTTCAGTGAGCAACGAACCATCTTGTTAAAACTCTTCGCCGCATCTCCTCCTTCGTCACCTTCTTCGGGCGCTTTGCCTGCTCTCTTCCTCCTCTCAGGCCGCTCCACAAGCTGATACTGGAAAAAATACAATGACAAGGAAAAAGGGCAGAACAATGAGATACACAAACTACACCAAAATTCCACTAATGCCTACATGCGAAGTACATTTCAGAAGTCCAACTATGTCTACATAGGCAGTACAACCATGTATGACCAGAATTTAACATGCTTTCAAATGTTAGAAATTTACATAGTAGAAGTTCAACCATGCACACCAAGGCGGTAATAAAACATGTACAACAACAAGTTAAGCTAATTTCTTATGTATATATCCAGAAGTTCACCTATGTACACAAAGGCAGTAATACCATATAAGCCAAGCAGTTCAGCTAATTTATTCGTCTATATGAAGCAGAAGGTTAGCTATGTACATAGCAGAAGTTCAACCATGTACACCAAGGAAGTAATAAAACATGTACAACAAGTTAAGCTAATTTCTTATGTATATATCCAGAAGTTCACCTATGTGCACAAAGGCAGTAATACCATATAAGCCAAGCAGTTCAGCTAATTTATTCGTCTATATGAAGCAGAAGGTAGGCTACGTACGCCAAGGCAGTGCTACAAACACAAAAACTACAACAAATCTACAAATGCTCTCAAAAGCAATAAACATGAGAGATTCATACCTGATTAGCGGCAACAGCATCATCATCGTCATCCTCGTCATCAGTGTTGAAATCAGCATCATCCTTGTCCTCTGGATTAACACGAGAATGCTTCTTCACACCCTTGTTAACCTTTGCAGGTGCAACCTTGCACTTAACGCTGCATTTCTTCCCCTTAACAGATGCACCAGCACCAAGCGGAGAAGGTGTAGGCGACGCAGTGGCAAGCACATGAGGACTACGGTGTGGCGTACCACCGAGGGCTAGCCCTTCGTCATCAGTAAGTTCTGCAGCCCTTGAAACACGTGGGCTCCTCCGAGGAGTAAGTTCACCGACTAAATTCTTCCTGGAAGCGGTCTTCTTCATTTTCTTCTTCACGGGGACAACCATGCCATCAGCGCCACACAGCACGTCTTCATCAGCAACAGAGCAATGCCCAAACGTGAGCTCAGCAACATCAACATATTCAGGAACATCTGAACCTTTCTGAAGGTGGGTCGCCTTCTTCTTGTCAAAATCTTCTTGCTTCTTCCTCTTGCGTTGGTCCTCCAGAAGAAGCTGAAGAGGCACATCCTCAGGATGCGTGACAGGTTCAGTGCCATCAACGGACTGCGACTGCATCTCTGACATTTGAACAGAGCATAAAGGATCCGGAACAGAATCACAACCTTCGACTGACGGAGCCCCCTGCTCGGCAGCAGCAGTGATTTTTGATAAACCCATCTCAGATAGAATATCGTTGATGGTGTTCATAGCTTCCTCTTCTGTGGACACATCTGCAAAGAACACAAAAAGCATAGCAAAAAATAAAAATAGTCAGGAACAAAAAAAAACACGACAGGAACAAGTTAAAAAAACATGGCTCGAGAATTTAAAATAAAAAGGAAAGGAGTTGCACATACTAGGTGAAGCAAGAGCTGCAGAAGCAAGTTCCTCGAGGCTTGAATTACTCTCAAGGCTCGAAGCAACCTCGGCAATCAAAGTCAAAGGAATAACAGGTGATTTAGCCACATTAGATATTGGAGCATCAATATTAACTTCTAAAGCTCCATCTTGATCACAGGCATTTTTTCAGAACTATTCAATTCATCATCAACTACAAAAAATGCAAGTAAAAAGGAAGTTGAGTTCTAATCCGCAATCCTACACCAAAGGGAGTTCTACTATTGCATCAATATCCAATACCCAGAAGTTCAACAATACCTAACAAACAAGTAAACACAATGAACAATTTACAATTTGCATACTAAATATAGAACAATCTACACCGGAGGGGGTACTACATATAAGATGAATGTCCAGAAGTTCAACAATATATAACAAAGCAGTAAAACAAATATGCAGAACAGAAGTTCAACCAAATTTCATTATAAACAAACAATAATTAAAACCAGAAGTTCAACTATGTGACCCAAGCAGGTACCACATAAAAAAGATGTAGCATCAGCAGAAAGACTATTTCACAGGCAAACTAAATATCAATGCCATGGAAATGATCACAAAAAAGAAAAAAAAGAAAGATATACGCTATAAATATGAAACGTTTAGGAAGTCCAACAACACTTGGTGACATAGTTCACCAGCAATTCATCAAATAAAAACTAAGAAACACTCTACTAACTTAAACTAAGGGTAAATGCATACACATGACCTTTGTTAGAAGTTCACACCATTAAGAAAAGGCAGTCCAACAAGACAACTAAGTGAAGATATGGGCAAGAATATATAAGAAAATTGCTATTTAAAATAAAAGTTCCAACTACAATACAATACCTGGAGAAGGTTTTGAAGCCATGACAACAGAACCCCTTGATGAACGGAACTCCAAACCCTAGAACAACCTACTAAAAACAGGGATAGATTGCTTATAGTTAGCAAGTAGAAAATCATACAAGAAATACAAAAGGAAACTAAATCAAACCCTAGGATGAAACAACTAGGACATACCAACAAGTATGAAAACATGAACAGTAGCACAACTAGGCAAGCACAACAACAAAAAGTATCCATAAACTAACTAGCATGTGACAGACACAATCTAGACTTTGAAATCAATAGCACAAATGCAATTAGATACATCAGATCCAGCATCAACCATCACACCACACCCTCTCTTCCATGCATCTGACTGCTGAAATCACCAAAGGGGAAATAAATCTACACAAGTGTGAAGGGGGAAATAGCACACACAACCATCTCACAGACAAAATCTCACCACGGGGGAATGGAATCCACCCACCACACACACAAGAACCCTACCTAATCTCCCACCCAACCATCATAAGAAGGGGTAGGAGGCGGATGCCAGAGCACACAAAAGAAACAGACAGGCCTCAACAGATCTGGCGAAACTAAGAGCAAGCATTAGGAGGGAAGCATTTGTACCTCTCCAAACAACCCCCGCACGCACGAATCCACGGTGGTTCTTCCACCCCCACAATGCCACGCGCAGTTTGGAACCGTGCAGGCAGTTGCGCTTAGCTTCAGAGGAGAAGAGCACGGACTGGCCGAGAGAGAGCGAGGCATGGAGGAGAAATAGGAGCGTGGCGCGCGGCAATTACTCCACAAACGAGTGCAGGCGACAGCGGCGAAGAAATCGGGGGAGGTTGGAGGAGAGGAGAGCAGCGGGGCGTCAGAGAGGGAGAAGAGAGCGAGCAATAGGGGGAGGGGATTTCTGCTAGGTGGTGGCGAGGGAGTCAGGGCCTTAATGCCTCCCTGTAGTGGGGTGTGCAGCGCCCAATTAATTACAGTTATACC
>NC_041387.1:297944812-297948075 GCF_002162155.2 Triticum dicoccoides | reverse complement strand
AGTAAATGCCCTATTGATAAATGAATGCACCATTTGAATGCATATATTAGAAATTTAGACACACAACAAAACTCCTGGTATCCTTAAAACCAAAAATTGATGGCAAATACACTACCAAGGGAACAAAAATACATACACAAATATGCATCTACATAAACAAGAGAAATAAGTTCACAAAATAAAGAACAGAAGTTCAAGTACAATAATCAGGGAAGCCAAGGCATATGAATAAACAAACAGTAAGAAACAATAAAAAGAAGTTCAAATACAAAAACAGATGAAGTCCATATATAACTAAAATACACAACTTAGAAAAAATATAGAAGTTCAAAATTCAAAATAAACAACAGAAGTTCAAGTACACTATCAAGTGAAGTAAGACAAATGAATAAATAAACACTAATAAACAAACAAAAGAAGTTCAAATACAGAAACATATGAAGTCCATATAACAAAGTAAAATACAAAACTTAGAAACTAAACCATAAAAACCTAAGATAGATAGTGGAGTCAAGGATGTGACGGACTCGCCTACACATGCGACAACGCGGCACGCCGCGTCGTCGGCTCCTCCGGCTCGTTCCTGTCTCGGCCACGTAGGAGGAGGGGAGGAGGGTCCCGACCCCCTCCCCCTGCTTGGCCTCGCGCTAACGCATTACTGCGCGCTAGGTTTTGACAGGACGCAATGCGGTTATTCTGTTTCCACCCCCATGGCACGCACCCGAGACCCACACCCCTAAGATAGATAGTGGGGTCATGGATGTGACGGACTCGCCTCCGCATGCGATGACGTAGCATGCTGCGTTGTCGCCTGCTCCGGCTCATTCATGTCTCGGCTTCGCAGGGGGAGGGAGGGGGTCCCGACGCCCCCTCCCCCTGCTCGGCCTCACGCTACCGCATTGCTGCGCACTAGGTTTTGACAGGACGCAATGAAGTTATTCTGTTTCCGTCCCAACCGAACGCACCCCAGAGCCACACCCCTAAGATAGATAGTGGGGTCAGGGATGTGACGGACGCGCCTCCGCATACGATGATGCGGCACGCCGTGTCGTTGCCTGCTCCGGCTCATTTCTGTCTCGGCCTCGCAGGGGGAGGGGAGGGGGGATCCCTCCCCCTCCCCGCTGCTCGGCCTCGTGCTACCACATTGCTGCGTGCTAGGTTTCGACAGGACACAATGCGGTTATTCTGTTTCCACCCCCACCGCACGCACCCCAGAGCCACACCCTTAAGATAGATAGTGGGGTCACGAATGTGACAGACTTGCCTCCGTATGTGACGATGCGCCATGCCGCGTCATCGCCTGCTCTGCCTCATTCCTGTCTCGGCCGCGCAGGAGGAGGGGAGGGGGTCCGACCCCCCTCCCCACTGCTCGGCCTCGCGCTACCGCATTTCGGCACGGTTTTGACAGGACGCAATGCGGTCATTCTATTTCCACCCCCACCGCACGCACCCTAGAGCCACACCCCTAAGATAGATAGTGGGGTCACGAATGTGACAGACTCGCCTCCGCATGCGACGATGCGGCACGCCGCGTCTTCGCCTGCTCCGCTCGTTCCTGTCTCGGCCTCATAGGGGGAGGGGAGGGGTCCCTCCCCTCCTCCCCCCTGCTCGGCCTCGCGCTGCCATATTGATGCGCACTAGGTTTTGACAGGACGCAATGTGGTTAGTCTGTTTCCACCCCCACCACACGCACCCTAGAGCCACGCCCCTAAGATAGATAGTGGGGTCACGGATGTGACGGACTCGCCTCCGCATGTGACCTGTCTCGGCCTCGCAGGGGGAGGCGGGCGGGTCTCGACCCCCCTCCCCCTGCTCGGCCTCGTGCTACTGCATTGCTGTGCGCTAGGTTTTTGACACGACGCAATGCGGTTATCAATGGTTAAAAAATCCAAAAAAAATTATCAACAATTATTGATGAAGTTCAAATTGTAAAAACACAGAAGTTCGGGGGTTTGAAAAAACATCAAATGAACATGTAAAAAAAATTAAACATAAGCAAAAATCTTGTAAGTTCGGGTTAAACACATACTGAAGTTGTAACATTGTTCAAAGTGTGCAAACATGTTACAAAAAATAAAAAGGTATGCATGCATATTTGGGAATAATCCCATAGTTTCCCACGGAACAAACTTAAATCCAAATTCAAAAATTGAAAATTACCAAAAAAAATATAGAGTGCAATGCTGCACCGCCTTGCAATGTGGAAACTAGGAAGTTCAATCACTACCATAGAAGTCCAACTACTACCACAAAACGTGGATGAACTAAAAAACTAATCCCAAAGACAGAATAAATGTAAAAAAGAGGATCCGCGTGTCTACGGACCAGCTCCACATTTACACATATCAGTACTCTGGAAAACAAAAAAAGCATACTCAAAATTTTTATAACAACACCAATCGAACAGATCGTATTGCAGCATCACCTTAATAACATGCATAAAAACGAGGGAAGTTCAAGCACAAAAGGTGCAGAAGTCCAACTATGTAAGACAGATAGTAGAATCACTGGAAAAATACACACTATCGAATTTGGTTTTCAGATTTAATCACTTGGGTGACTACACCTTCTTAGTCTGCGACCTCGAACGATATCCTACTCCGCCCTAACATCAAAACGACAAAGCCACCAAGCTGTCTCATCGAAGAACCGAAACCAATGCGGGCAGACACGAGATCCAATCGCCCGATTTCTGGGGTGTATGCGCCTGCCTGACCAAATTAACAACGTATGAAGGATCCAATCTCATTACTGCAATCAAATCCGCCCTCTATATTCACGCAAAAACAACAAATCCACAGAAGCCGCGGAAACCACTCCCGCAGACGAAGAACACAGATCCCGAAATCAAATCCGTTGAAATTAACGACAAATTGTCCACGAAACTCGTACCTACACCAAATTCCCATCATGTTAGAAGTTCTAGAACATCTAGTGAATGCATTAAACTTGTAAACATACACAAGTTCATCTGCCCCGAGAGCGAATCCGCCAAAATGCAAAATTACGAATCAAAACGAGCATTTAGATGCAGGTATGGGTATTTGGATTACAGTCACATCCCAGAGAACACTACCGACCGGAATGATTCACGGGGGAAGCCACGGTTGCGAAGATAGCGCGAAGTTCGGCTTCGTACACAAGGAAGTTCAGGCACGTTACTCGGGAAGTTCAGGTTGTGATCAGAATATTATTCTGATCCCGTGATCAGAATAGTGTTTATGTATATGTGTGTGTGTGTGTGTCTATAGGGAAGTGTTTAT
>NC_041387.1:297938749-297944101 GCF_002162155.2 Triticum dicoccoides | reverse complement strand
GCTTTCATAACAATATTTTTTCCCATAATTTTGATAAGCGTAAAAATGTTAAAATTGTGGTTATTACTTTCTGTAGCTTTGCTATAATTTGGTGGAGCGAATATTGGCGGTTATACCCTGATTATATATCTAACTACCTGGGATGATTTAAAACTTGACAGGAGAGATAGATTAGTCCCCGCTTATTATACACATGACATGAGATTAAGAAGGTGCAATGTTTAAAACGAGGTAGTGACACCATAACAAAATATTATGATGATTTACAAACTACCTTGATACACTTGTGTTTGGGCAAAAATGTGAAGAAGATTTGATGGATAGATTTTGGGGAGGATTAAACCGTGGTATTCAAGAGATACTAATTCATGAAATGTGTTTGATGAGGACATCAATACCATTGTTACACCCACAGCCCCTACTGCTATATATACTGGACCAATTACTAGAGCTCGCACACGCCAATTAAATTATCAGGTACTTTCGTTTCTTGGTAATGATTCTAATGTTCATGAGAATATGATGCTGCCTAAATTGGATACATTTGTTTTGCTTACAAATGAAGGGCCTAGCTTGGAAAAGGATGAACATTGGAGCAAGAACAAGCATGGAGATTATGGCATGCGCAAGGGGAACAAGAACGGAGTTACAAGTGATGATTTCAGGACTTTGAAGCCACCATAATGAGTGCATGAAGCCTTGGACGAAATATACAAGATGCCACTTCATAAATTTCGTCCAGAGGCTATTCTAGGTGTTGTGTCACCTTATTATTGGGTCAGGCCCATGTAATTTCGAAATACATAAGTATAGGCTATTTTTAGAGTCCGTGTGGGTGGGGAAATAGGAGATAGGGTTAGTTTCGGACCCCTCCACCAAGGGCCACGAAATCCCCCCCCCCCACCCGCTTCCTCCATATATACAGCCCTTAGGGCACCGTTTAGACTTTGAGTTTTGTTTAGATTAAAAGTTCGCCATAGCTGCAACTTCGCGTACTTCGTTTGTGTTCAACGACCAGACAAAGGTGTCATAGAACCCCACCTTCATTAATAAAGCTTTCCTCTGTTATTCGCAATATCCAGATTGCAATCTTAGTTTCTTGCTTGTTCTTCGTTTGCTTGCAGGAAATAGACCTTCTTGGTCAGGTTGATCATGCTCCGGCGTGGTCAATAACCTCTCGGAGTTGGTTTAGCGATTGCTAAGGCGCGACGTCCTCGCACATTCGTAGTCGGATCGTCAAAGTCGACTTCCACCAAAACGGTAGCCACCATCTCATCGAAACATCGGGACACCTTTGCCTCTATTAGTGTTTGACTTGCTTGCAAATCTGAACAGGATATAGAAAGACGTGTTGCCCACAAGACAAGCAGGCGCAAGGTGCAAATCCCAAGAGTTAAGACGGTTGTTCCTTCCACCACTACTCCTACTATGATAACCACGCCCATAGTTTTGAGCACTACACCACCTCCAACATGTGACATGTCACCGCCGAGAGTGCTACATCATCTGAGTCAAGCATCAAAGGTAACAATGAAGGTATTTATGGCATAACTATTCACGAGGTGTTGACTTACCCATTGATTTGATCGCACCACCTATTTTACATAATTGTGTCCATGTTATGAATGTGCCATGTGATCAAACAACTAAAATAACTACAATTTTCAGTGCACTCATTGGATTAATTGTTCATGAGAAAGAACCATGTATCATGCTGACTAAATTTGATTTGGACAAAGTATAATTGATAAGCCATGACGATGTGTTATCTACAGATTCGTGTGCTAATTCTTTGTATTATCGAATTCACCCATGCCTTTGTCACTTGCGAAAAAATATAACTGAAATCACATGTTCACAATCATTGCAAAGTGTTTACGCACCAAATTTTACTTTTAATTTGATTGGAGAGTATAGCATATATAATGAATGTTTTGTGCATAGAATTTGCATCAAAAGTGATGATCATGCTAGCTTGAGAAATGAAAATAATTGTGTCAATTTTAAATCATTTTGATATGACCTCTAATCCTGGTGATAATTATGTGTCAAATGACTTGTTGCATGTTTACTTATTTAAACATGTTGTAGCATGTAATTTTGAAACAATTAAAGTTTATTCACCAATGTTGGGATGGTTTAATAACGAGCATCACGATGATAAGAGCTTAACTTACATATGCAAACTAAGTTTCAATATTGTCACAAGGTTTATTTCTTGTGATGATACTTTGGATTTATATTTCACGACATTTGACAATTAATCATATATAAATGTGTCACATGTTCAACAACTGAGAAAAGTAAAAAAATGGATGACATATACATATACAACATCTACACCTTGTCATTTTTGTTAGCCATGTTTCAGACTAAGCATCACCGAAGACAGCTTTGTATTCAGAAAGGGGAGGATAATGAGGATGTTCAGCAACTGAGAAGAGTAAAAAATGGATGACATATACATAACAACGTCTACACCTTGTCATTTTTGTTAGCCATGTTTCAGACTAAGCATCACCGAAGACAACTTTGTATTCAGAAAGGGGAGGATAATGAGGAAATGGCTACCTTGCATATGACCAAAAATATTACATACATGTATTTTTTTAGGTGATTTCTAATAAAAATTCTGCGATAATTTATTTATGCTATCCAAAAGAATAATACTTCACCTACCTTTATTTCATGCCTAATTATAGAATTACCGGACACTTGTAGAAACCATGTGTGAAGATAAATGAAAAGGAAATTGTTAGGAGTTATTCAAGAAGTCCTCTCACGTCATTTTTCGCCCAAGAGAAACTAGATACGAAGTTCCCGCGTTCTCGGCTCAAATTCGAACTGCAAAGACATGCCTGGTTACAAACGTTTATAACTTTTGCATCTAACTCCAAATTTGGTGAATATTTTTTCTTGGAAAGCTTACCTCGTGTACTTTCCAAGCCAATTGGATTCACCTTCAAATTCCTCCAGTGCACGGAGATAATCCAAAAACGGTGCGACGATGCTGCAAAATCCAAGTCAAAAAGTGTTGCATCATCTTCACTTGGGCCCATGGGCCTTGTATGGTCTAGGGTTAGGTTTTGGCTGCCTTGGGACGTGCTTCCACCCCCTTGGCCGCCACCACTTAGTTCTATAAATTAGAGCAATTTGGTAGCGTTTTCTTTGGGTTTTGTTTAGTTAAAAATTAGTTGTTGCAACTTCATGTACTTCATTTGTGTCCAATGACCAGGCCCACACTGCTTTGAGACACCACTTTTATCAATACATCATATATATTCGCAATATTCGGATTGTTTTATCATATTCTTATTTGTTCTTCGATTGCTTGTAGGAATAGACATTTGTGGTTAGGCTGATCGTGCTTATGTCATCATCAGTAACCTTTAGGAGATTGGTTTAGCGACGGAACATGGTCGCACGTTGTATTCAGATCGCAAAGTCGTTCTCCACCAATCGTTAGCTACCTCTTATCCAAAGATCGGGACACTCTTGCCCTATAGGAGATGTTTCTCTGAATATTTTGATATCTTATTTGCAATTTCCGACTTGGTACGAATTTGTTATGAATTTTCAAAGTAACGCTCAAACGACTTTGACCAGATGAAAAGGCATTCTAGAGAATTAAAATGCTTTTTAGGGGTAAATTTAAGCACATTAAAAAGTTAGGGGCAAATGTGAGGAGTGGGTTCGAGTTAGGGGCACAAATGTAAATATTCCCATTTTTATTTCTGAAACTTGAGGAAGGCTTGTGAGGGGCTAAATTTTATGATTTTAGTTAAGAGATGCTCTTAGTTTTTTTTTAGAAAAGAAGGATGACCCCCGACCTCTGCATCTAGGAGATGCATACGGCCACTTTATTGATTGTTATCAAGGACCTTACAAAATATTACAACAATGAGCCTAAATCCACCATCTTGGCAACATATGACGCTACTCCTATCCAAAATGATGAAGGGGTGCTAGCTGAGCCACTACCCAGACCACTCACAAGAGATGCTCTTAGTAAGCCTTAATATATTTTTTTTAGAACCCAGCAAGCCTTAATTGTCACTCTCATTCCAGCACTCTTTCTGGCGGCGACGAGTGCAAATGGATGATCACTTTGTATTCCAAGATATCAATATGATTGCTACCGAATGCAAATGGATGATCACTTTGTATTCCAAGATATTAATATGATCGCTACGACGACCCCTTCTGAGGTGAACTGCCGCCGTAGACGGATCGGGAACTTGACCATCATCTTCTTCAGGCTCTGGAGTCAGGCTAACCGAAATATAGGTATTGCATATGGATTCTGCCCATGCAGTAACTTAGCAAGCAGCAAGGTCCTCCCTAGAGGCTGTTTCATGATGGATAATGGATCAAGCAGGAAGTAGACAAGAGTTTCACAGCGTTCGCCCAACTCCATGCATGATCAGGGATGCCTACCATACTGATTGCACATCTGAGGCGATTGTTTCGTGGCCTCCAAAATACATTCATGTTTCTGTCAGTTAGTAGTACAATACAGTAATTATTGCTAACTGAAATCGCATCAAGATACATACAAACCACATACACGCATGAGCAGATACTAGTGGGAAGATTGTGGTACTAACGCATTTACAACCAACAAAAGTAACTGTGGCATAGGGATTTCCAGCCTTATATCATATGAAAACAACGAGGTATACTAAAACTCTCATCCACAAACTCTTTTTAGATTCTTTTGCACCCATTTCTGTATAGAAAAGCAGAGACAGAGAGATGGAATAAAGGTAAGGTCTAAAATCATGAGAACCCTATAATCATCCATCTTCATCGGGCCTGCTTGAGAGGCAGAGCTCGTGAAGCTCATTCAGTATCCACTCCTCTCCGGTGTGTCCACCAAGAACCAAGATCCTAGTGCCACCAACCACGCAGGTGCTGTGTCCCCAAGCGAACTTGGGTGGCTGCCCAGGGACGTTCAGGATTCTCCATGTCGGCTTTTCCTCAGCCGGATCAAGCAAGAAGAGCTCAGCGGGTGAGTGCAGCCCGGCGATTGAACCGCCAAATATGATGATCCTTCCACAGGGCAGGCTCACCGTGACATGATCAAGCCTTGGCGGAGGAACAACGCTTGGAAACCCAGTTGTCGCCAGCTGCCTCCATTGTGGATTCTCTTCACCAACATCCATTATGTAGGCATCACTGGAGCGCAGTCGGAGCGAGCCACTCTTTGCCAATCCACCAAACATAAATATTTTAGTCTTACCATAAACAGACAAGGTATGGCCAAGGCGGGATGACCAGGATGTCGGGATCTCCTTCCATGTTGGCTTCTCCTTCGTCAAGTCAAGCAAGAATGTGTCGCTTAGAAGCAAA
>NC_041387.1:297820725-297938559 GCF_002162155.2 Triticum dicoccoides | reverse complement strand
ACAAGAAGTTTAGAACCGTCCAGGGTGCATGAACTATGCCAGGACCGTGGCAGTGGCGGACCGTCGCTAGCAATCTCCCTCCAAGCGGGAGTCTGAGCATCAAGGTCAAGGACGAAGACATCATTAAGCAAACCTTGCTGTCCGTAGCCTCCAAATACTACCAGCCATGAGCCATTTAGCCATGAGAGAGTGTGGCCCCAGCGGCCAGGTGGGGAGGCAGAAACCTTGACACGGCACCATTCTGTCTTTGGAGCCTCCAGGTTAAGCACAAAGGTGTCACTCATAGGCTGCATGTTGACCCCCTGCCCGCCAAAAAGGACGAGGCGGTTGCCCACAGCACAGGCACTAAAATTGCATCGGGATGGCTCAACGCGTCCTCCAACTGTGAACTTCCTCCAAGAGGCTGCCTCGAGAGTTGTTAGTTCTCTTGCAAGACGACCCCATCCTAACATCTTGGTGCTCATCTCAAGCCTGCCAGTGACATCTCTTCCCCATGCATTTTGGCAGACCATTTTTCTTAGATGATCATTCTTGGTCAGCAGATGCATTCTAGTGCAGACTGAGCCAACTGAAGCTACATCTCTTGGTGACAGGCGAGATAAAATGTTATGAGCTAGAACTTCATCCGAGAGGTTGAAGATAGCGCAGTATTCTGAACATTGGACTTTAGGAGTATGCTCATGAGAAGTCCGGTTCATATCTTGAATGCTGAGCTGTGGCTGGACTGTGGTTTATATACTGGGTAAGATATGTTGCTGGGATCGATGTTAGCATCAGAGAACAACTGGATCGCAATTATGTGTGTAAAAGCGCCATCATCCCCATGCATTGGAATGAGCCTTAACCGGTTATTCAGTGGAGCGCCATTTTTCCGAAAATTTAGTAGTTCACCTTGGAATTCAATTCCATCACTGAGGCATCGTCGCATCTCTGAAACAACCATTGGATCGACAAGGGGATGTCGTCTTTGGGCACGTGGGTCCCGAAATTGTAGGAATCGGCTGAAAATAAATTCAAGTCAAAAGAGTAATGTGAGAATTTCAATAGGCCCTCTGTCAGATATGTCATTGAATTGTTAGCTTATTTCAAGTAAGATACAGTTTAACGACTGGAACAAATGAAAAAGTTTATCAAATTTAAGGCACCCATGAAATAAATTCCAGTGGCAAATAATAGCCTGCCTGACTCGAATAAATTAGCATATTTTCCTTTGCATTGGCATGCCTGCTATCTATCAACCAACATTAAGAAGCATAAGGCTCAAAACTAGCACAGATATTTAGTTTAGTACTTTTTTCAAAATTTGGAATTGATAGGCCCAAGTCGTTTTAGACATTGAGAAAGTGAAATTTTAGAACCATTAACTACCGCTATCTTTAGAAATATTTAGATTAGATATTTATCATGGTAGTGCTTTCACTATATAATTTATTCGAGTTTTTCTACACATGCTGCAAGAGCAATTAGTGGTCAAAGTTGCATTTTGAGGTGATGTCAACCGACAAATGACAACTTTTAAACCCCACGAATCAATTTAAGAACCGGACAATCGAACTAGATAACCACATTTTACATTCCGCTAAGCGAGTACCTATCTTTGCACTAGCATTAGGACCACGCAAGCTGCAAAGGCAAAGTGCTGCAAGGATATTCTGAAATATAAAAACGAATTGCACGAATACGAATTAAAATCCTAACTTTCCGACGAAAGGGCCGAACTCAAAACAAGCTAGTGGCTACCAACACTTGTGAGTTATGAACATTGAAAGAGATGGCCACCCTGATAACACGGCCAGAAAAGTAGACGACCACCGCAGAGCAGAGAAGACGGCTGGAGCACTCACCAGTTCCGGCCGAGGACCTCGTGCGCGCGGTACCCCGTGGCGGCCTCGAAGGCGGCGTTGACGTAGATGACGGGGAAGTCAGGTGTAAGACAATAGGCTTTGGGGGGAACCGGCACAACCCTGTAGGGGTGGCCTATCACATATATATATAATGAGATGGTATACAACGTTACAATATACACATGTAAATACAGTCTAACACCCTCCCTCAATCTTAGCCACTTTCTAATGAATCTAGAAGGGTAAGATTGCGCCTGCAAGTCTCAAACTGTGGCAAAGGCAATGGCTTGGTGAAGATGTCAGCAAGTTGATCCTTGGAAGAAATAAACTTGATCTGTAGTTGCTTCTGAGAGACACGTTCACGCACAAAGTGATAGTCAACTTCAATGTGTTTCATTCGGGCATGGAATACCGGATTTGCAGAAAGGTATGTAGCACCGATGTTATCACACCAAAGAACAGGAGGCTGTGATTGGGGTATACTTAACTCCTGAAGCAAGGACTGTACCCAGATGATCTCTGATGTGGCATTGGCCACAGCCTTGTACTCAGCCTCAGTACTGCTACGCGAGACAGTAGCCTGTTTCCGAGCACTCCAGGCAATCAGGTTAGAGCCAAAGAAGACAGCATAACCCCCCGTGGATCCCCTGTCATCCGGATTGCCAGCCCAGTCTGCATCAGAATATGCTGAAAGACAACCAGAGTCAGACGGCCGAATATGCAAACCATGAGCCACCGTGAAACGAATATAGCGCAAAATCCGCTTGACAGCAGACCAATGAGTGTCACGGGGTGACTGCAGATACTGACAGACTCGGTTAACAGCATAGGAAATGTCTAGCCGCGTGATCGTCAAGTACTGGAGCCCACCAACAATACTCCTGTACTCTGTCGCATCAGAAGTAGAAAGAAGCACACCATCAACAGCATTGAGCTTATCAGTGGTAGACATGGGTGTAGTCGTCAGTTTGCACTTAAGCATCCCAGCTCGCTGCAACAAATCCAGAGAGTACTTCTTCTCCGTCATAACAAGGCCAGCAGCACGAGAAGTAACCTCCACACCAAGAAAGTAATGAAGCTTCCCAAGGTCCTTGACCGCAAAATCAGCACCAAGTGAGCGAACAAGCGCAGTAGCAGCCGACTGAGAGGAGCTGACCAAAATGATATATTCTACATAGACCAACAAGTACATAGTAACCTCAGGCCTTTGAAGAAGAAACAATGAGGAGTCAGCAGTTGATGATGCAAAACCATGAGCACGAAGAGCCATTGCAAGACGAGCATGCCAAGCACGAGGAGCCTGCTTCAGACCATAAATTGCCTTGGACAGACGACAGAGATGATCAGGGCGATCCGGATCAGAGAAACCCGGAGGCTGGCGCATGTAAACCTCCTCCGCCAAGACACCATGAAGAAAAGCATTTTGAACATCAAGCTGACGAAGAAACCAACCTCGAGTAACAGCCAGAGAGAGAAGAAGTCTGATGGTAGTAGGCTTGACCACTGAACTGAAGGTGTCTTCATAGTCAAGTCCAAAACGCTGTCGAAAAGCACGAGCAACCAGACGAGCCTTATAGCGCTCAATGGACCCATTAGAATGCCTCTTCACTTTGAAAACCCATTTGGAATCAATGACATTTACCCATGATTGTGGAGGAACAAGAGTCCATGTCTGATTGCGAAGAAGCGCTTGATACTCCTGCTCCATGGCCTCTCTCCAATTAGGAATGCGCATAGCAGCTTGATACGTGCGTGGCTCAGAGGATGGATCTGCGAGAGCAGCAGACATGCACGCCGCTAACCAAGCAACTGTGCCATCGTGACGTTGCTTAGGCTGAAAAATGCCACTCCGACTGCGCGTATGTGGACGTAGAGCAGCAGCAGGAGCCGGCGGAGGCGAAGGTGACGGAGACGTGACGGACGCCGGAGATGCAGGAATCACCTCAGGCGAGCTCGGGACAGACAACTCCGGGCTGCATGGCGAAGACTGGCCCGACGACAGGGGCTCAGAGGCCATGGGCGAACCGAGAGTGGGCGAGGCCAGCTCCGGTGACACCGGCCCAGACGGCCTTGGCGAGGCGAGAGCAGGCGAGGCCGGCCCCGGTGAGAAGGGCCCAGACACCCTGGGCGAGGCAGGGGCGGGCGAGGCCAGGCCTGGTGATGACTGCCCCGACGCCCTGGGCGAGACGGGGACCGAGGAGGCCGGCCCAGTCGGCGGGGTTGCAGGGCGCGACGATGGCGAAGGCAGCCCAGAAGCCAGAGGCGACCGGGCCAGGACGTCGATCGGCCGTGCATGAGCACGAAAACCGAGGCCATGCAGGGGCGCCATGTGCTCCTCATGCACAACAGAAGGTGCCGAGGATGAAGGCGATGGCGACGAAGAGGAAGATGGCGCTTCCAGAATCTCCAAACGAGCCCCACGACCAGTGCCTGCACCATGGTTAGGCAACAATAGAGGAGAATATGCAACATCATCAAATTGGTCAGAAGCAACAGAGGATGAATGCATGACAGGTGGCTCGGTAGTGGACACAGGGAGTTTGGCAAAGGGAAAAACATGCTCATCAAACACAACATCCCGAAAGATGTAGACACGATTAGTGGGCACATGAAGATATTTGTATCCTTTATGAAGAGAGCTATAACCAAGAAAAACACACTTCTTGGAACGAAACTCGAGCTTACGCTTGTTATATGGACGGAGATGGGGCCAGCAAGCACACCCAAACACCTTGAGAAAGCGACCCCTGGATGGAGGAGAGGTTCGCCTGATCCTGCCCTGTCCAGACACGGTGAGCCGGATTATAGACCGGACCGTGCACGCTGTCAACCAGCGCAGGAGGGCAAGGGAGAGAGCCGTCGACATAGCCAAGCAGGTAGTGACTCCCAAGAAGCGGAAGAACCTGCGCGCGCCAGAAGATGTAATTGTCCGACGACAACTTGATGGTGATGAGATGGCCGAAGTGAAACGGCGGCGGCGGCTGCGATCCCATCGAGGAGACTGGCTGAGGTGAGACCACCGTGCAGACAGTCAGAGGGGCAGCCGGCGCGGTGACAGAGGGCGCGATGGCCGCGGTTGACGCCGCGAAGCCTGCCAGCGCGACGTCCTCCGCCACTAGCGGCGCAGTGGCCGAGGGCGCGACAGCCGCGGTTGACGGGGCGGCGGCGGTGTGGGCCACAAGCGCCTGCCCGGGCGAAGTAGCAGCCGGCGGGAGCGCGAAGAGGGAGCCAACGCTCCGTGTCCCGATCGGCGCCTGAAGGGAGGCGGCATCCAGCGGCCTCGAGAGAAGCGCCGCGAGGGAGGCCGGCAGAAAACCGGTGACGGTGGAGCCGGACGCAGCGGCGGACGTCATAGCAGTCGGGCGACGGCGGCGGCGGCGGCGGCGGCGGCTGCGGTTTAGGGTTTGTAGGCGGAAGCGGACGTAACCTAGCGTGATACCATGTAAGACAATAGGCTTTGGGGGGAACCAGCACAACCCTCTAGGGGTGGCCTATCACATATATATATAATGAGATGGTATACAACGTTACAATATACACATGTAGCGTCTGCCACCACGATCGCCGCCGCCCTCTGCTCTCCCGGCTGGCCAGCCATCCCCAGCCCCGGCGCTCCCCGGGCCCACCCACCGGTCCTCTCCTCCTCCTCTTCCCCGTCCACCTCCATCCCCTCCTCCACCTCCTCATCCATGGCGCACACCCTCATCCGCTTGATCGCCACGACGGCACCGCGATCCACCCCATAAAACATGCCTCGCTCGCTCTGTACACGGCGCGCTGGTGGGATGGAGATGAAGATGCCGCTGCTGATGCGGAAGAAGGTGGGAGATATTTTGCAGAGCCAAGTAGGAGTACTACAGAAGAAGGTGGGAGATATTTTGCAGAGCGGAGCAGTAGTACTGTTCTTAAAGCATGTCTAACAGAGCTCTCAAAAACTCAACCTTCAAAACCAGTTTAAGGGAAACCAGTTTAAGGGCCGTCCCGCACTCCGGCGCCTTCCCCGAGCCTGCTGCCCTTCCCTACAGATTCCTCGTGAGCTCCTCCTTTGAAGCCCCCTTGTTCCCACATCGATCCTTCGCGGTAGTCGTTGTGTTCCGGCCGTGGCTCTGCTCCCGCCGGTGAGCTCGTGGTGGTCGACCTCGTCCACCCCGGGTCGAACCAGAGCCACTGACGTGCTCCTGGGGCTCCCATGAGGCCAAAGCGTCGTGCCCCACCCGTTGCCGCGTTCCCCACGCCCCTGGCCAAGCCCGGGCCGCGGCCTGGCCGCGCGTGCCGCTCGTGGCCCCACCCAAGCGCGCCCCCGCCTCCCCTCGACCGTGCCCGGCCCCGTGCTGCTGCACCTCTGCTCGCGCCTCCCCGCTAGCCCAGCCGCGCCCCGCGCCATCCCGCACCGGCCATGGCCTCGCCTCCCCGCTCGCCGCTGCCGTCCGGCCGCATTCTGGCTGCCCCAGCCGTGCCCGCCGTTGTTAGTCTGTCTACGCGCGCGACACCGCGCCCGGCGCTGCTCGCTTCTCCCCGCGCCTACTGCTCCATGCGCTGCTTGGCTGCTTGCTGGTTGTGTTGTCGCTGCTTGCTTTGTTGCTGCTGCTCGCTAGCCTCTGCCGCTGCTCTGTTGCTGCTGCTGCTACTCTCTACTGCTTCTGCTGCTAGCGTCGCGCCGTGACTAACTGCTGTTTGCTAGTCGCTCCGGCAGTCCGGCATGCGTAGCTGCAAAGTTGTTTGCTGAAGAAATAACTGACGAAACTGAACTGCACCAGAGAGATTGCCCCGTCCAAACATGGTCATGTGTTACGTGTACATTTGCGTGCACAGCCATGATAACGGCTTGGGCCATTGCACATATGGCCGACCCAATTAGTTTATTTTAGCACTAATCAGACTAACTAACCTCCTATGACATGTGGAGCCCCATAGCTAATTTATCTAATCAACTAGAATAGTTTAGTTACTGGCTATGACATGTGGGACCCCTCCACCACTAACTAAACTTGTTTAAATAAGTTATTAACCCATAAGTCATTGACAAGTAGGCCCCATAGCCACTATTCACACTTTAACCAGGTCAACCTTTGACTGTTGAGCTGCTGACTGTGTATGTTGACTCAGCCACTGGACCTCACATGTCATTCTAATAGGCTAGCTAAAACTGTGTATAAAAAGCATCTCACAATCTAATTTTTGAATTAATAATGATTTCTGAATATTGCTAAAACTTTAGAAATTCATATAAATAATCCGTAGCTCGAATGAAAAAATTTTATACATCAAAGTTGCTCAGAACGACGAGACGAATCGGACTACGCGGTCCGTTCGTCTGTCACGCGTCCCTAGCATAGCGAACCGGCAACCGTCCCCTTCCGTTTCATCTGTCCGAAAATGCCAAACTTCGGGAAAACTTTCCCGGATGTTTCCCCCTTCGCTCATATCGCCTAGCACTGCGTTAGAACACCCTAGCACCGCTTATCTTCATGTCATGCTTAGTGATACTATTGTATGATTTGTATTTACTGTTTCTTCCCCCTCTTCTCTCCGGTAGACCCCGAGACCACTGTTGATGCCTGATAGAGCCAAAGGTGTATTGTCTTTCGATGAGATGGTGGCTGTCATTTTCTGAGGAAGTCGACCTTGACGATCCGACTATGAACGTGCGAGACGTCGCGCCTTAGCAATCGCTAAACTAACTTCCGAGGGTTATTGACCACGCCGGAGCACGATCAACCTGACCACGAGGGTCTGTTTTCCTGCGAGCAAACGAAGAACAAGGAAGAAACTGAGATTGGAATCTGGATATTGCGAATATAAGATGAAAGCTTTATTGATGAAGGTGGGGTTCTGAGACGTCTTTGTGTGGTCGTTGAACACAAACGAAGTACGCGAAGTTGCAGCTATGGCAAACTTTAATCTAAACAAAACCCAAAGTCTAAACGACGCCCTAAGGGCTCTATATATGGAGGAAGAGGGAGGAATTTCGTGGCCCTTGGGGAAGGGTCCGAAACCAACCCTATCTCTTGTTTCCCCACACATACGGACTCTAAAAACAGCCTATACTCAAGTATTTTGAAAATACATGCGCCTGGCCCAATAATAGGGTGACGCAGCACCTAGAATAGCCTCTGGACGAAAGTTGTGAAGTAGCATCTTGTATATTTCATCCAAGGCTTCATGCACTCATTATGGTGGCTTCAACGTCCTGAAATCATCACATGTAACTCCGTTCTTGTTCCCCTTGCGCATGCCTCCATCTCCATGCTTGTTCTTACTCCAATGTTCAACCTTCTCCAAGCCAGGCCCTTCATTTGTAAGCAAAACAAATGTATCCAATTTGGTCCAGTATATGTAGCAGTAGGGGCTGTGGGTGTAACAATGGTATTGATGTCCTCAGGACGTTGCCAAGGGGAGGATGATGCTACCTAAATTGGATACATTTGTTTTGCTTACAAATGAAGGGCCTAGCTTCGAGAAGGATGAACATTGGAGCAAGAACAAGCATGGAGATGATGGCATGTGCAAGGGGAACAAGAACGGAGTTACAAGTGATGATTTCAGGACTTTGAAGCCACCATAATGAGTGCATGAAGCCTTGGACGAAATATACAAGATGCCACTTCATAAATTTCGTCCAAAGGCTATTTTAGGTGCTGCGTCACCTTATTTTTGGGCCAGGCCCATGTAATTTCGAAATACATAAGTATAGGCTATTTTTAGAGTCCGTATGTGTGGGGAAACAAGAGATAGGGTTAGTTTCGGACCCCTCCACCACGGGCCACGAAATTCACCCCCTATTCCTCCATATATACAGCCCTTAGGGCACCGTTTAGACTTCGGGTTTTGTTTAGATTAAAAGTTCGCCATAGCTGCAACTTCGCGTACTTCTTTTGTGTTAAACGACCAGACAAAGGCGTCACAGAACCCCATCTTGATCAATAAAGCTTTCATCTTATATTCGCAATATCCAGATTGCAATCTCAGTTTCTTGCTTGTTCTTCGTTTGCTCGCAGGAAGCAGACCCTCGTGGTCAGGTTGATCGTTCTCCGGCATGGTCAATAACCTCTCGGAGTTGGTTTAGCGATTGCTAAGGCGCGACGTCCTCGCACGTTCCTAGTCGGATCGTCAAAGTCGATTTCCACCAAAGCGATATCCATCATCTCATCGAAAGACGGGACACCTTTGCCTCTATCAAATGGCATCAGAGTTCCTGGTTTCTCAGTGAGATTTTACAATTTTTCGTAGTTTAGATTGAGTCGATTCTTCATACCTACAGTCCACGAAAAATCCACAAAAAAAATTAGAGTTAGTTCATCATATCCAAACCAATCTGAGCCTTTGCATAATCTTTTTAGGGTTTTTCTTTGTTGAATTTGCGGTTGCATCGTCGTGTCTAGTTGCTGGTCTTAGCGTCTAGTCCTTTAGAGTTTCGAGTTCTATCACAGTTTGTCACGCCGCCGCACCATCTTCATCGTTGTTGCCATATACCACCACCGCTGCCATATCCCACCAACGCTGCCTTATACCACCACCGCTGCCATATCCCACCAACGCTGCCATATACCACCGATTCATATATATATACCACCACCGCTACCATATCCTACCACCATATATCCACCACCAATCTGAGTTCTTTTCGTAGTTGGTTTGTTTCCGAGATCCATCTAATTTCCGATTCGTGTTTCCTTGCCTGAGTAGGTTTCGACAAAAAAGAGTCTGGAGACCCCCGGGCAGTTTTTAGGCCAAAATTTCGGCGAGTGAAAATATTTTTCCCTATCCTATTTTTAGGTCCCCAGGAGTGTTTTGAGACATTCGCCATCATAGTGATTTTTTGTCGCACTTTTTCGTCGTCGCTGCCCTGATTTCCGAAAAAATTGTCAAAATTTTTTTGTTCCCATCTTGTCAGTTTGACCTGGGAAGAGTTTTGAGACACTCGCCATTATAGTGATTTTTCGCAAAAAAAAAGAGCAGCGCAAAAAAAAGAGCAAAAAAAATTCCAGAGTGTGCTTTTCCCTTGTTTAAGTGGAGCGCCGTGATTTTGTTAGTGTTCTAGGCTCGCGTCTCTAGCACGGTCTAGCCTAGGACCAGCACAGTACCGTCATTGAGCGTTTATTCAACTTTGCATCTCTGAATTGATTATTGCTGATCCTTTTTGCTACCATATTATAAGCCTTCCCAGCTCCACATACATCTACGTCGTGTGTTTGACTCTCCCTGGTAATCGCTCTATCCAAGCTTTGAGAGTTTTGATTACAACGGTTGCCGATCACCGCCTGCTGCTGGGTAAGAACTGGTAAGAATTTGAGTTTTGCTTGACGGATTTGTGACACCCACCACCACCACTTGTTAGTAGTCTGTAGGATCATATTCTTGTGTGTTTCTATTGCTGCTAACCATGCCAGGATCACAAGCCGACGAGATTGACTGAGAGAATATAACGAACAAGGAGCTTCATGATAAGTTTCAGCAAATGATGACTGAATAGGTGCAAGATGTGTTGAACAATTTTGAAGAGGCCATGGAGAAGATCACTGGCCTTGAGAAGACGTTCGAAATAAAGCTCGATAATAGATTTAATGAACTGCTTGCGCATCTTCCACCGGCTGCACCTGCCGTACCTCTACAACAACAACTACTACTACCTCCACGTCACGAAACAGCCCTCCGCCGAGCGAGCCGTGTCCTTCTTTAGCCTGGCCAAACTGTTGGTGCTACTATTGATACTTCTGTGACTCCTGCTGCTGATGCGGAGGATGATTATGCGGGAGATTATGAGGATGAGGTTGATCAAAATCAGAACTACGTGCAACCACCAGCACCACAACCACCAGGTCGTCCACATGCAAATAATCACAATGGTAGGGCTCTCCCTCAGGTACGAGATCATGACCATCTTCCTAAACTGAAATTCAATATTCCACCATTTGAGGGTAGATATGTTCCTGATATATATCTTACTTGGGAGTTAGAAACTGAACAACGATTTACATGTTTACAATATCCTGAGGAGAGACGTGTTCCTGCTACTGTTTATGCTTTCACTAGCTTTGCATGTGTTTGGTGGTCTGAACATTGTAGATTATATCCTATTCCAGCTACTTTGGCTGCTTTGAAAACCGCTATGCGTACTTGTTGGGTTCCACCATATTATCAACGTGAACTGCTTCAAAAATTGCAGCGTTTGAGACAAGGAAAAAATTCTGTAGAAGAATATTATCAGGAATTACAAACTGGCATGATTAGATGTGGTATTGTTGAGGAGAATGAACCTATGCTTGCACGTTTTATGGGTGGATTAAATAGAGAGATTCAGACCATTCTAGAGTATAAGGATTATACTAATATCACTCGTTTATTCTATCTTGCTTGTAAAGCTGAACGTGAAGTGCAGGATCGACAAGCATTGGCGCAAACTAACTTTTCTGCAGGTCGACCTTCATCATGGACAACGCGTGCATCTTCTACTTCCACTGCACCAGCACCTCCATTAGGTGACACCTCCAGCCGTGATACAAGAAAGCACGCACAACCACCACTATCTGCCAAAAGCGCACCTGCCGGGCCTACATAGAGCTCTTCTTCTTCCATGGCAACAACTCGGCACACAAGTGATATTCTTTGTCGTCATTGTAAGGGAAGAGGTCATTATCCGAGAGAATGCAAATCTCAGCGTGTGATGATTGCTACTGAGGATGGTGGGTATGAGTCCGCTAGTTACAATGATGAGGAGATGTTGGCTCTTATTACACGTGAAGAACGTGGTGGAGATGATTCTGATCATGAGACGCAATACATGGCACCTGAAGACACTGACAGGTATGAATGTTTAGTTTCTCAACGTGTTTTGAGTGTGCAGGTCAGACAAGCTGAGCAAAATCAGAGGCATAATTTGTTCCATAAAAAGGGAGTTGTGAAGGAACGTTCTGTGCGCGTCATCATAGACGGAGGGAGCTGCAACAACTTGGCTAGCATGGAGATGGTGGAGAAGCTCTCTCTCACCACAAGACCACATCCACATCCTTACTACATCCAATGGTTCAACAACAACGACAAGGTTAAGGTAACACGTACAGTTCATGTGCATTTTAGTATCTCTACATATGTTGATTATGTTGATTGTGATGTGGTACCTATGCAAGCATGTTCCCTATTACTTGGTCGACCATGGCAATTTGATAAAAAATTCTGTCCACCATGGTAGAAACAATCAGTATACTCTTGTTCATAAGGATAAAAATATTACTTTGCTTCCTATGACTCCTGATTCCATTTTGAAAGATGATATTAATAGAGCTAATAAAGCAAAACAGGAGAAGAATAAGAGTGAAAATCAGATTGTGGCAAAAGAATTTGAGCAACAAATGAAGCCTAATAATAAACCATCTAGTGTTGCTTCTGAAATTAAATTGAAAAGTGCATGTTTACTTGCCACTAAATATGATATTGATGAGCTAGATTTTAGCAAATCTGTTTGCTATGCTTTTGTGTGCAAAGAGGCATTACTTTCATTTGAGGACGTGCCTTCCTCTTTGCCCCCTGCTGTCACTAACATTTTGCAGAACTTCACTGACGTCTTCCCACAAGACGTGCCACCGGGATTACCACCTATTCGAGGGATTGAACATCAAATTGACTTAATTACCGGTGCATCGCTACCCAACCATGCACCATACCGTACCAATCCAGGGAGACCAAGGAGATTATGCGTCAAGTACAAGAGCTTCTCGACAAAGGTTATATACGCGAATCCCTTAGTCCTTGTGCTGTACCTATTATTTTAGTGCCGAACAAGGATGGTACATCGCGTATGTGTGTTGATTGTAGAGGCATTAATAATATTACTATTCGTTATCGTCATCCTATTCCTAAGCTAGATGATATGCTTGATGAATTGAGTGGCTCTACAATATTCTCCAAAGTTGATTTGCGTAGTAGATACCATCAAATTCGTATGAAATTGGGGGATGAATGGAAAACAGCATTTAAAACTAAGTTTGGATTATATGAGTGGTTAGTCATGCCTTTTGGGTTAACTAATGCACCTAGTACTTTCATGAGATTAATGAACGAAGTTTTACGTGCTTTCATTGGACGATTTGTGCTAGTTTATTTTGATGACATATTGATTTATAGCAGAACTTTGGAGGAACATTTGGAACATTTACGTGCTGTTTTTATTGCTCTACGTGATGCATGTTTGTTTGGTAACCTCAGGAAGTGCACCTTTTGCACCGACCGAGTGTCTTTTCTTGGCTACGTTGTTACTCCACAGGGAATTGAAGTTGATAAAGCCAAGATTGAAGCTGTTGAGAGTTAGCCGCAGCCCAAAACGGTCACACAAGTGAGGAGTTTTCTTGGCCTTGCTGGATTCTATAGGCGTTTTGTGAGAGATTTCAGCACCATTGCTGCACCTCTCAATGAGCTTACAAAGAAGGATGTGCCTTTTATTTGGGGTACCGCACAGGAAGAAGCCTTCACGGTATTGAAAGATAAGTTGACACATGCTCCTTTACTCCAACTTCCTGATTTTAATAAGACTTTTGAGCTGGAATGTGATGCTAGTGGAATTGGATTAGGAGGTGTGTTATTACAAGATGGCAAACCTGTTGCATATTTTTCTGAAAATTTCAGTGGGCCTAGTCTGAATTATTCTACTTATGATAAAGAATTATATGCTCTTGTTCGGACTTTAGAGACATGGCAGCATTATTTATGGCCCAAATAATTTGTTATACACTCTGATCATGAATCTTTGAAACATATTAAAAGTCAAGCTAAACTGAATCATAGACATGCTAAATGGGTTGAATACATTGAGACTTTCCCTTATGCCATTGAACACAAGAAGCGAAAAGAAAATGTTATTGCTGATGCATTGTCTCGTCGCTATACTATGCTTTCACAACTTGACTTCAAAATATTTGGTTTGGAGACGATCAAAGAGCAATATGTGCATGATGCTGATTTTAAAGATGTAATGCATAATTGTATAGAAGGAAGAATGTGGAACAAGTTCATTGTTAATGATGGATTTGTGTTCCGTGCTAACAAGCTATGCATTCCAGCTAGCTCCGTTCGTCTTTTGTTGTTGTAGGAGGCGCATGGAGGAGGATTAATGGGACACTTTGGCGTGAACAAGACGGAGAAAGTACTTGCTACACATTTATTTTGGCCAAAGATGAAACGGGATGTTGAGCATTTTATTGCTCGGTGCATTACATGTCAAAAAGCTAAGTCACGACTCAATCCTCATGGTTTATATATGCCTTTGCCTGTACCAAGTGTTCCTTGGGAGGATATATCTATGGACTTTGTTTTAGGTTTACCTCGAACAAAGAAGGGGAGGGATAGCATATTTGTTGGCGTGGATAGATTCTCGAAAATGGCACACTTTATACCATGTCATAAAAGCGATGATGCTGTTAATGTTGCTGATTTGTTCTTTCGTGAAATTATTTGCTTGCATGGTATGCCAACTACTATTGTTTCAGATCGTGATACTAAATTTCTTAGCCACTTTTGGAGATGTTTATGGGCTAAATTTGGGACTAAACTGCTTTTTAGTACTACTTGTCACCCCCAAACTGATGGACAAACTGAAGTAGTCAATAGAACATTGTCTACTATGCTTAGGGCTCTTTTGAAGAATAATAAGAAAATGTGGGAAGAATGTTTGCCTCATATTGCATTTGCTTATAATCGTTCATTGCATTCTACTACTAAGATGTGCCCTTTTGAAATTGTGTATGGTTTCCTACCTCGTGCACCTATTGATTTGTTGCTTCTTCCATCTTCGGAGAAGGTTAATTTTGATGCTAAACAATGTGCTGAATTGATTTTAAAAATGCATGAGTTAACTAAGGAAAACATTGAGCGTATGAATGCTAAATATAAACTTGCTAGAGATAAGGGTAGAAAACATCTTGTGTTTGCACCTGGAGATCTTGTTTGGTTACATTTGCGGAAGGATAGATTTCCTGATTTGCGCAAATCAAAGCTAATGCCACGTGCTGATGGTCCTTTTAAGGTGTTGGAGAAAATAAATGATAATGCATATAAACTTGAGCTGCCTGCAGATTTTGGGGTTAGTCCCACTTTTAACATTGCAGATTTGAAGCCTTATTTGGGTGAGGAAAATGAGCTTCCGTCGAGGACGACTTCATTTCAAGAAGGGGAGGATGATGAGGACATCAATACCATTGTTACACCCACAACCCCTACTGCTACATATATTGGACCAATTACTAGAGCTCGCGCACGCCAATTAAATTATCAGGTACTTTCGTTTCTTGGTAATGATTCTAATGTTCATGAGAATATGATGCTGCCTAAATTGGATACATTTGTTTTGCTTACAAATGAAGAGCCTAGCTTGGAGAAGGATGAACATTGGAGCAAGAACAAGCATGGAGATGATGGCATGCGCAAGGGGAACAAGAACGGAGTTACAAGTGATGATTTCAGGACTTTGAAGCCACCATAATGAGTGCATGAAGCCTTGGACGAAATATACAAGATGCCACTTCATAAATTTCGTCCAGAGGCTATTCTAGGTGCTGCGTCACCTTATTATTGGGCTAGGCCCATGTATTTTCGAAATACATAAGTATATGCTATTTTTAGAGTTCGTATGTGTGGGGATACAAGAGATAGGGTTAGTTTTGGACCCCTCCACCAAGGGCCACGAAATTCACCCCCTCTTCCTCCATATATACAGCCCTTAGGGCACCGTTTAGACTTTGGGTTTTGTTTACATTAAAAGTTCGCCATAGCTGCAACTTCGCGTACTTCGTTTGTGTTCAATGACCAAACAAAGGCGTCACGGAACCCCACCTTCATTAATAAAGCTTTCCTCTGTTATTCGCAATATCCAGATTGCAATCTTAGTTTCTTGCTTGTTCTTCGTTTGCTTGCAGGAAATAGACCTTCATGGTCAGGTTGATCTTGCTTCGGCGTGGTCAATAACCTCTCGGGGTTGGTTTAGCGATTGCTAAGGCGCGACGTCATCGCACGTTCGTAGTCGGATCGTCAAAGTCGACTTCCACCAAAACGATAACCACCATCTCATCGGAAGACGGGACACGCTTGGAAACACCTAAAAATAGGATAGCCAAAAAAAATTTTGTCAAGTGCATTTTTGCAAAATTTTGGGCCTAAACAGAGGGTGGTTTCCGGACTCTTTTTTTGGAAACCAACCTCTTCTACGGATGGCAAAAGATTGCTGGAATCCGAAACCTACTCAGACAAGGAAACACAAATCTGGAAATAGATGGATCTCGAAAGTTAACCTAATATGAGATGGACTCGGAGTGGTGGTGGTATATGGATGTGGGTCGATGGTGGTATATGGACTCGGATCGGTGTTGGTATATGGACTCGGAGCGGTGGCGGATAAGCGGTGATGGTAGATGGCAGGGACGACGTATCTGGTGTGGTGGTGGTATATGGCAGCGGATGATGATGGTGCGGCGGCAGCGTGAAAACCCATGAACAGAACTCGAAACTCTAAAAGACTAGACGCTAAGACCAGCAACTAGACACGACGATGCAACCGAAAATTCAACAAAGCAAAATACTAAAAATACTATGCAATGGCTTAGACTGGTTCGGATATGATGAACTAACCCTAAATTTTTTTGTGTGGCTTTTTCATGGACTGTGGGTATGAAGAACAGACTCGATCTAAACTAGAAAAAACTATAAAATCTCACCGAGCAACTTGATAGAGGCAAAGGTGTCCCGTCTTTCGATGAGATGGTGGCTATCATTTTCTGAGGGACTCGACCTTGACGATACGACTACGAACGTGTGAGACGTCGCGCCTTAGCAATCGCTAAACCAACTTCCGAGGGGTTATTGACCACGCCGGAGCACGATCAACCTGACCACGAGGGTCTGTTTTCCTGTGAGCAAACGAAGAACAAGCAAGAAACTGAGATTGCAATCTGGATATTGCGAATATAAGATGAAAGCTTTATTGATGAAGGTGGGGTTCTGAGACGTCTTTTTCTGGTCGTTGAACACAAACGAAGTACGCGAAGTTGCAGCTATGGCGAACTTTAATCTAAGCAAAACCCAAGGTCTAAATGATGCCCTAAGGGCTGTATATATGGAGAAAGAGGGGGGAATTTCGTCGCCCTTGGGGAATGGGTCCGGAACCAACCCTATCTCTTGTTTCCCCACACATAAGGACTCTAAAAACAACCTATACTCAAGTATTTCGAAAATACATGGGCCTGGCCCAATAATAATGTGACACAACACCTAGAATAGCCTCTGGATGGAAGTTATGAAGTAGCATCTTGTATATTTCGTCCAAGGCTTCATGCACTCATTATGGTGGCTTCAACGTCCTGAAATCATCCCTTGTAACTCCGTTCTTGTTCCCTTGCGCATGCCATCATCTCCATGCTTGTTCTTGCTCCAATGTTCATCCTTCTCCAATCTAGGCCCTTCATTTGTAAGCAAAACAAATGTATCCAATTTAGGTAGCATCATATTCTCATGAACATTAGAATCATTACCAAGAAACGAAAGTACCTAGTAATTTAATTGGCATGCGCGAGCTCTAGTAATTGGTCCAGTATGTATAGCAGCAGGGGCTATGGGTATAACAATGGCATTGATGTCCTGATCAATGCCCCTGTGATCAACTACGTCAACGACGACCCTTCTTCCCTTTCAGCGGAGCTTCCAGGCAAGCCCCGCTTTGATCATCCCGATATCGCCCATTCCATTCTCTCATGCTTGCATTATATTTTGCTACTCTAATTGATTGCTCCTATTCTGATGCATAGCCTGCTTTTGTACCTTCTATTGTTACCTACCTGCTTATCCTAAACTTCTTAGTATAGGTTGTGATGTAGGGCGGAACCCTAGGGGCCGATATTTCACATTTGGAGTGGATCCTACGAGGAAACACGAAGAACGCGCGGAAGAACACGAGGGAAATCACGAGGGGAAAATGAGAGAAACACTCAACCGACACGAATTTGATCACACAAGTGATAGATCATCGAGGCACAAAATAACATGAGATCCAAAGTCAACAAAGGACGATACAAAGGTAGCCGTTCATCTCCGAGAGGAGGTCTTGATTGTCTTCTTCGGATGGAGGCCTTGAATTCGGATGGATCTTCTCCGAAGAGGTGCGGTCCCTCACGAGGAGTAGATCCGTTCGGATGAGCCATGCTCTATCTCAAATGAGCTAAACCAATTCTAAGTCTCGAAGTGAGGAGGAGGAGTCCTATATATAGGCTAGGGGGGTGAAGGGGTACATGGGCTCAGCCGAACATGCGCGCGCATGCGCTGGCCGGATGATCCGGGCTCGGCCGGATGATCCGGGTGGAGGCCCGGATGAGCTGGAGGTGCAAGCGGTGGCGGTGCAGGTCCGGATATCCGACTGAGGGTCCGAATGTCCGGGAAGGGCCCGAATGATCCGGAACGGTGTCCGGATGATCCGACTTTAGGTGAGAGCTTCGGGTGTCTTCAGCGCACATTAGCCGAATCATCCGGACCGGGGTCCGGATCGACCGGGCTCTGTCCGGATTATCCGGGCCCTCGTTCGGATTGTCCGGCCAGTCCGGGAGTTGGCACTTTTCCTGTCCGTCTTCACGCATGTCTTCCGCTTCCAGTTCTCCTTGCTTCCTAGCTTCTCCATGGCTAACTCCTTGGTACCTGAGTATGCAAGGAGTCTCCGTTTGAGGTAGTAGCCATGTCCCGTGTGAATCGAAAGGGAGTTGTGAGAGGAGTGATGTCACCTCGGTTTCGAGAGCTCTTGCACGTGCTCGAGTCATAGGTCCAAGTGGTGATGTAGGGGATGTAGATGCGTCCATGGGGATGATCCTGGGATGCTCCACATCAGGTTGTTTAGTGATCCATCAGTGACCCCCACCTTGTCCTTGTTGCCCCTGCTTCATCATCGACGACTCGATCAACGTGATTGATGACCAGAGTCCGACACCTCACATCGAATCATGCCCCTTTTTGTTGCTCGAATCTGCAGAGTTACCATCGAGTGCCGAGGGTGGAACCTCATACATCACTCCTAATGAGATCTCTGTAGTGTAGCTATTCGGTCGTGGTCATCGAGGGTGGTTCCTCCTTCACCATTCTTGATACAGCTCTATCGTGCAACACCTCAAGTGTGAACCTGGAGGGTGGTTCCTCTTACATTCACCTTGATGATTACATCGAGTGGAATCCACCGGGGATGATTCCTTGGGTTTTCCCCATGATGTCCGGACACACGGTTACGTTGACTTTACTTGAGACCGTTGTGATAGCCGGGCGGGCCCGGAGAGCACCCGTGCGATGTGACAGTGGCGGCTGGCTATTTAGCGGTATCACCCAGGAGGGGTGATAGCTCCGTACTTGTCCTAACAGTTGTCACTTCTTTTAATAATGCACTAACAGGTTTGGGTATTTGTTCTGAGTTGGAATCTGGCCTTTACGCACTAACCACCACGCGAGCATAGTTATGGGCCTCGACGTCGCAGTATCAGCCAAAGCTTTGTCGAACGTCCAGTTCAGCAGTGCGGCACGGTCGGATCGTGCTGGCCATCAGAGGCGGTGCTAGTATCCACCCTGCTTGCAATGACCCGGAGTGCTATGGGTGATGGGCCCAAGACCCAGGAATGCTTAGGATGTAGACCGGCGGAGACCTCTCTGCTAAGCCTAGGTAGGGCTCTGATGAGGACATCAATACCATTGTTACACCCACAGCCCCTGCTGCTATACATACTGGACCAATTACTAGAGCTCGCGCACGCCAACTAAGTTACCAGGTACTTCGTTCTTGGTAATGATTCCAATGTTCATGAGAATATGTTGCTGCCTAAATTGGATACATTTTTTTGCTTACAAATCAAGGGCCTAGCTTGGAGAAGGATGAACATTGGAGTAAGAACAAGCATGGAGATGATGGCATGCGCAAGGGGAACAAGAACGGAGTTACAAGTGATGATTTCAGGGCTTTGAAGCCACCATAACAAGTGCATGAAGCCTTGGACGAAATATACAAGATACCACTTCATAAATTTCGTCCAGAGGCTATTCTAGGTGCTGCGTCACCTTTTTATTGGGCCAGGCCCATGTAATTTCGAAATACATAAGTATAGGATATTTTTAGAGTCCGTATGTGTGGGGAAACAAGAGATAGGGTTGGTTTCGGACCCCTCCACAAGGGACCACGAAATTTCCCCCTCTTCCTCCATATGTACAGCCCTTAGGGCAACGTTTAGACTTTAGGTTTTGTTTACATTAAAAGTTCGCCATAGCTGCAACTTCGCGTACTTCGTTTGTGTTCAACGACCAGATAATGGCATCACAGAACCCCACCTTCATTAATAAAGCTTTCCTCTGATATTCGCAATATCCAGATTGCAATCTTAGTTTCTTGCTTGTTCTTCGTTTGCTTGCAGGAAATAGATCTTCGTGGTCAGGTTGATCGTGCTCCGTCGTTGTCAATAACCTCTCGGAGTTGGTTTAGCGATTGCTAAGGCGCGACGTCATCGCACGTTCGTAGTCGGATCGTCAAAGTCGACTTCCATCAAAACGATATCCACCATCTCATCGATAGACGGGACACCTTTGCCTCTATCAGGCTGCGACGTAGTGATCTTCCGACGCCGTACATTGACCCCATAAAGGTGTGTCCGACCAGAGTGATCGTGTGTGTTGGGTAACATGGTGCACCCCTGCAGGGAAGATATATATTCGAATACCGTGTCCACGGTAATGGAGGTTCAGACTTGTATCCTGATCTTATATAACTAGAAATGGATACTTGAGATTTGTGATGGATATGTGGCTCCGGGATTGCTTTCTTGCAGGGAGTCGAGGAAGAATCTTTGGGCGTTGTTTCTACAACATGTTTGTTAATTATAAACTGCTATTCTTTACTCTTCTACATGCTGCGAGATGCTTGGAATTGCTTGAAGATGCTAGTCTTCGATAGGCTAGGCCTTCCCTCTCTATTCTGGCATTCCGCAGTTCAGTCTACAGATACAAACCTTCCATTTGATACCAATGCATACTTAGTATAGATCTGATGCTTGCGAGTACTTTGGATGAGTACACATGATTGCTTTGCTACCCATTTTCCACCTTCTTTCTTTTTGGTTGATGCAACCAGATGGTGGATCCCTGGAGCCAGATGCCACCGACGACGGATACTACTACGTGGAGGCCGCCGACGACCAGGAGTAGTTAGGAGGTCCCAGGCAGGATGCCTTTCCTCTTCGATCGTGTTGCTTTTGTGCTAGCCTTCTTAAGGCATCCTTGTTTAACCTATGCCAGTGCTCAGATATTGTTGTTTCCGCTGACTCTTGTGGATCGAGCTATGTATTCGAGCCCTCAAGGCCCCTGGCTTGTAATATGAAGCTTGTATTCTTTTATTTGTGTCTAGAGTTGTGTTGTGATATCTTCCCGTGAGTCCGTGATACACATTTGCGTGTATGATTAGTGTACGGTAGAATCGGGAGCATCACAGGTGAAGATCACCATGACCCTTGTATGAAGGTATAAGACAAAAATAAAAGATAGACCCTTCGCAGAGGGAAGCAGAGGTTGTCATGTGCTTTTAGGGTTGGATGCACAAAATCTTAATGCAAAAGAACGTCACTTTATATTTCCACTTGTGATATGGATCGTTATTATGCAGTCTGTCGCTTTTATTTCTTCCACATCACAAGATCGTATAAAGCTTATTTTCTCCCACACTAATAAATCATACATATTTAAAGAGCAATTTTTATTGCTTGCAACAATGACAACTTACTTGAAGGATCTTACTCAATCCATGGGTAGATATGGTGGACTCTCATGGCAAAACTGGGTTTAAGGATATTTGGAAGCACAAGTAGTATCTTTACTTGGTGCAAAGAATTTGGCTAGCATGAGAGGGAAAGGCAAGCTCAACATGTTGGATGATCCATGACAATATACTTTATTTCGGATATAAGAAAACATAACCCATTACGTTGTCTTCCTTGTCTGACATCAACTTTTTATTCTTTCTTTTTCTTTTATTCCCTCGAGATCATAGCAAGATAGCGAAGCCCTTGACTCAAGACTAATCTTTATTATATATAGCTCACGGACTCAATTACATGGAGGGATCATCAAGCAAAACTCAATACTAGATCATTCTAAAACTTTATTCTACTAGATCAAGATATTACCAAAAGGATCACACTAAGAAAAACGGTAAAGACAGGAGTGTGATGGTGATACAATACCGGGGCACCTCCCCCAAGCTTGGCAGTTGCAAAGGGGAGTGTCCATACCCATGTGTTCATATGTCTTTCTTCTGAGGTGGTGATGTGATATTCTTGGCGATGATGCCCCTCAGGATATGATTCTTCTCCTCGAGCTTATTGAGTTGCTTCTTGTGGTCCATTATTTCCTTACGGAGCTTACCTGTGACGGCTAAAGCTCCTTTCACCCATGCATGTTGCATAGTTGCTGGAGAACAAGTGACACTCTTTTTTATATTTTCATAAGAAAGAAATCTAACATTGGAAGGGATGACCGAGTTTGGAATAGCTGAGCTCTGTAGTTCCCCCATCGTGAATCCGGCTCGGAAGCGAGAAGTAACTTCTTGATCCTCCTCCATGGCATCTATCCTTTTCAAATCGGCCTCCATATCTTCCTTCGTTGATGGCCCAAAGTTTTCAGCATCGCTATTTGGTCCTGGTCCCGATGCCAGATGAGACACCCGACTCTCCCCTACTGACTCTTGAGAAGACATCTTGCTCTAATCTGCGATAGAAACAACTCAAAACAAAAACAAAGGATTTCTTCAAGGTACGGTGGTCAAAACCTTCGGGAGATTATATAATGATTTTTTACCGACAAAAAGAAGTATGGTGCAAGAAAATGGAGTCCGGAGAGCAAACGAGGTGCCCATGAGGCAGGGGGCACGCCCAGGGGGGTAGGGCGCGCCCTCCACCCTCGTGGACGCCTCGTGTCCTTCCCGGACTACTTCTTATTTTCCTATTTTCTTAAATATCCCAAACGGAGAAAAAATTGCTATTAGAACTGTTTTGGAGTCCGTTTAGTTACCATACCACATACCTATTCCTTTTTGGATTCTGAAACGTTCTGGAAACTGTCCCTTATGTATTCCTCTGGGGTTAAAGTTTCAATCACATTGGTTTCAACATTTAGTGGATTACCTGAGATATAATGTTTGATTCTTTGACCGTTCACCACCTTCGGATTTGTGCCTTCGAAGTTGTTGATTTTTATGGCACCGGAACGATTGACCTCCTCGAGAACGTAAGGACCTTCCCATTTAGAGAGGAGTTTTCCTGCAAAAAATCTTAAACGAGAGTTGAAAAGCAACACATAATCACCTACATTAAACTCATGCTTTTATATCCTATTGTCATGCCATCTTTTAACTTTTTCTTTAAACAGTTTGGCATTCTCATAGGCTTGAGTTCCCCATTCATCAACTGAGCTAATGTCAAATAACCTCTTCTCACCAGCAAGTTTGAAATCATAATTGAGCTCTTTATGGCCCAATATGCCTTATGTTCTAGTTCGAGAGGTAACTGACATGCTTTTCCATAAACCATTTTATATGGAGACATACCCATAGGATTTTTATATGCAGTTCTATGAGCCCATAATGCATCATCAAGTTTCTTAGACCAATTCTTTCTAAATCTATTAACAGTCTTTTAAAAAATCAATTTAAGCTCTCTGTTACTAAGTTCTACTTCGCCACTAGACTGTGGGATATGGAGATGCAATTCTATGATTAACATCATACTTAGCAAGCATTTTACAAAAAGCACCATGAATAAAATGTGAACCACCATCAGTCATTAGGTATCTAGGGACTCCAAACCTCGAAAAAATAACGTCTTTAAGCATCTTAATAGAGGTGTTATGATCAACACTACTAGTTGGAATAGCTTCTACCCACTTACTAACATAATCAACAACAACTAAAATATGTGTATACCCATTAGAGGAAGGAAACGGTCCCATATAGTCAAAGCCCCAAACATCAAATGGTTCAATAACAATTGAATAATTCACAGGCATTTCTTGATGTCTACTAATATTACCAATTCTTTGACATTCATCGCAAGACAAGACAAACTTACAGGCATCCTTGAAGAGAGTAGACCAATAAAAACCGGATTGCAATACCTTATTATAGGCATCTCCAGCGTGGTGTCCTCCGTAAGCCTCGAAGTGACACTTACATAGGATTTGTTCCTGTTCATGCTCAGGTACACAACATCTAATAACACCATCTACTCCTTTATAAAGGTGTGGGTCATTCCATAAGTAATGTCTTAAATCATAGAAAAACTTTTTCTTTTGTTGGTACATGAAACTAGGTGGTATAAATTTAGCAACAATGTAATTAGCATAATCAACATACCATGGAGCAGTACGAGAAGCATTTATGACAGCTAATTTTTCATCAAGAAAGCTATCATCAATAGGTAGTGGGTCATCAAGAACATTCTCTAACCTAGACAAGTTGTCTACAACAGGGTTCTCAGCTCCCTTTCTATCAATAATATGCAAATCAAATTCTTGTAGTAGGAGAACCCATCTAATAAGTCTAGGTTTAGCATCTTTCTTTTCCATAAGATATTTAATAGCAGCATGATCAGTGTGAACAGTTACTTTAGAGTCAACGGTATAAGGTCTAAACTTATCCCAAGCAAATACAACCGCTAAAAATTCTTTTTCAGTAGTAGCATAATTTCTCTGGGGATTGTCTAGAGTTTTACTAGCATATTGAATAACATTTAGTTTCTTATCAACTCTTTGTCCTAGAACGGCACCTACGGCATAATCACTAGCATCGCACATAATTTCAAAGGGTAAATTCGAATCAGGTGGCTGAACAACAGGTGCAGAGATCAAAGCTTTCTTAAGTATTTCCAATGCTTCTACACAATCATCATCGAAGACAAAAGGAATATATTTTTGTAAGAGATTAGTCAGAGGCCTAGAATTTAGAGAAGTCCTTTATAAACCTCCTATAAAAACCAGCATGACCAAGGAAACTTCTTATACCTTTAATGTCTTTAGGACACAACATCTTTTCAATAGCATCAACTTTAGCTTTATCAACTTCAATACCTCTTTCAGAAATTTTATGCCCCAAGACAATGCCTTCATTAACCATAAAGTGGCATTTTTCCCAATTCAAGACAAGATTAGTTTCTTCACATCTCTGCAAAACTCGATCAAGGTTGCTCAATCAATCATCAATAGAAGATCCATAAACGGAGAAATCATCCATGAAAAGCTCAACAATATTTTCACAAAAGTCAGAGAATATAGCCGTCATGCATCTTTGAAAGGTATCTGGTGCATTACATAAACCAAAAGGCATACGTCTATAAGCAAAAGTACCGAAAAGGCAAGTAAAAGTGGTCTTTTCTTGATCCTCTTTTGACAAAGGTATTTGAGAGAAACCAGAGTAACCATCTAGAAAGCAAAAATGTGTATGTTTGGATAATCTTTCTAGCATTTGATCAATAAAAGGCAAAAGGTAATGATCCTTTTTAGTAGCTTTATTTAATTTGCATAAATCAATTACCATCCTATAACCTGTAGCAATTCTTTGCGGGGTCAATTCATCTTTATCATTAGGAATGACGGTAATACCTCCCTTCTTAGGGACACAATGGACAGGACTTACCCACTGACTATCAGCAACGGGATAAATTATACCTGCCTCCAGGAGCTTTAGTATTTCTTTTCTTACCACTTCTTTCATCTTAGGATTTAACCTTTGTTGGTGATCAACAACTGGTTTGGCGTCTTTCTCCAACTTTATTTCGTGTTGGCATAGAGTGGGACTAATGCCCTTAAGATCATCAAGAGTATATCCAATAGCAGCACGGTGCTTCTTTAGAGTTTTCAATAATTTCTCCTCTTCCTGCTCTGAAAGGTTAGCACTAATAATAACATGATATATCTTCTTTTCATCAACATAAGCATATTGAGTATCAGGTAGTGGTTTAAGCTCAAACACAGGATCACCCTTGGCTGGTGGAGGATCCCCTAGAATTTCAACATGCAAGTTGTGTTTCAAAATAGGTCCCTGTTTAAAGAATACTTTATCTATCTCCCTTCTTTCATTCTTAAACATATCATTTTCATGGTCTAGCAAATATTGTTCTAAAGGATCATTAGGAGGCACGACAATAGAAGCAAGACCAATAATTTCATCCTTACTAGGCAATTCTTTATCATGGGGTTGTCTACGAAATTTAGCAAAAATTAAAGTCATGAGACATATCCCCTAAACCAATCGTAACAATATCCTTTTTGCAGTCTATCTTAGCATTAACATTATTCAAGAAGGGTCTACCAAATATAATGGGACAAAAGTCATCTTGTGGGGAGCCAAGAACAAGAAAATCAGTAGGATATTTAACTTTCCCACACAAGGCTTCAACATCTCTAACAATCCCAACTGGTGAAATAGTATCTCTATTGGCAAGCTTAATTGTAACATCCGTTTCTTCTATCTCAGCAGGTACAATATCATGCATAATTTCTTTGTATAAGGAATGAGGTATTGCACTTGCACTAGCATCCATATCACATAAGCCATGATCACAAAGATCTCCTATTTTAACAGAAATAACAGGCATGCCTACAACAGGTCTATGTTTATTTTAGTATCGGGTCTAGCAATTGTAGTAGCTTCATCACAGAAGTAAATAACATGCCCATCAATATTATCAGCCAAGAGATCTTTAACCATAGCAATACTAGGTTCAACTTTAATTTTCTCAGGTGGTGTAGGTGTTCTAGTATTACTCATACGAACCACCGTTGAAGCTTTAGCATGATCCTTTATCCTAACAAGGAAAGGTGGTTTCTCAATATAGGTAGTAGGAACAATAGGGTCATTATAAGTGATAGTCTTTTCTTCAACTTTAATAGGTGCAACTACTTTTACTTCAATGGGAGGATTATATTTAAACCACTTCTCCTTAGGGAGGTCAACATGAGTAGCAAATGATTCACAAAAAGAAGCTATTATCTCAGAGTCAAGTCCATATTTAGTGCTAAATTCACGAAAAGCATCGGTATCCATAAAATATTTAACACAATCAAACTTACGTGTTATACCTGACTCCTTACCTTCGTCGAGATCCCAATCTTCCGAGTTGTGTTTAATTCTTTCCAATAAATCCCATTTGAATTCAATAGTCTTCATCATGAAAGAGCCAGTACTGGAAGCATCGAGCATGGAGCGATTGTTGAGAGAAAGTTGAGCATAAATTTTTTGAATAATAATTTCTCTTGAGAGCTGATGATTGGGGCATGAATATAACATTGACTTAAGCCTCCCACAAGCTTGAGCGATGCTTTCTCCTTCATGAGGCCAAAAATTATATATATAATTACGATCATGATGAACAAGATGCATAGGATAAAACTTCTGATGAAATTCCAATTTCAATCTGTTGTAGTTCCATGATCCCATATCATCACATAGCCTAAACCATGTCAATGCCTTTCCCTTCAAAGATAAAGGGAATACATTCTTCTTGATAACATCCTCGGGCATACCTGCAAGCTTAAATAATCCACAAACTTCATCCACATAGATTAGGTGCAAATCGGGATGCAATGTTCCATCTCCTGTAAAAGGATTAGCTAGCAGTTTCTCTATCATACCTGAAGGAATTTCAAAGTAAACATTTTCAGTAGGTTCAATAGGTTGAGGAGCAACTCTTTGCTCTATTGGTCGGGGTGAAGATACCCTGAACAAACCCCTCAAAGGATTACTTTCCATAGTAACAAGTGACAGTAAATTTCAGCACCCTATATAAATTTTTCCTTACCAAGTTCCAGTTACCAAAGGCGCTTCACTCCCCGGCAATGGCGCTAGAATAGAGTCTTGATGACCCACAAGTGTACGGGATCAATCGTAGTCCTTTCGATAAGTAAGAGTGTCGAACCCAACGAGGAGCAGAAGGAAATGACAAGCGGTTTTCAGTAAGGTATTCTCTGCAAGCACTAAAATTATTGGTAACGGATAGTTTTGTGATAAGGTAATTCGTAACGGGTGAAAAGTAACAAAAGTAAATAAGGTGCAGGAAGGTGGCCCAGTCCTTTTTGTAGCAAAGGACAAGCCTAGACAAATTCTTATATGAAGGAAAACGCTCCCGAGGACACATGGGAATTATCGTCAAGCTAGTTTTCATCATGCTCATATGATTCACGTTCGTTACTTTGATAATCTGATATGTGAGTGGACCGGTGCTTGGGTGATACCCTTCCTTGGACAAGCATCCCACTTATGATTAACTACTCTCGCAAGCATCCGCAACTATGGAAGAAGAATTAAGTTAAACCTAACCATAGCATGAAACATATGGATCCAAATCAACCCCTTACAAAGCAACACATAAACTAGGATTTAAGCTTCTGTCACTCTAGCAAGGCATCATCTACTTATTACTTCCCAATGCCTTCCCCTAGGCCCAAATAATGGTGAAGTGTCATGTAGTCGACGTTCACATGACACCACTAGAGGAAAGACAACATACATCTTATCAAAATATCGAACGAATACCAAATTCACATGACTACTTATATCAAGACTTCTCCCATGTCCATAGGAACAAACGTAACTACTCACAAATCATATTCATGTTCATAATAAGAATGGTATTAATATGCATTAAGGATCTGAACATATAATCTTCCACCGAATAAACCAACTAGCATCAACTACAAGGAGTAATCAACACTACTAGCAACCCATAGGTCCCAATCTGAGGTTTTGGGACAAAGATCGGATACAAGAGATGAACTAGGGTTTGAGAGGAGATGGTGCTGGTGAAGATGTTGATGGAGATTGACCCCCTCCCGGTGAGAGGATCGATGGTGATGACGATGGTGACGATTTCCCCCTCTCGGAGGGATGTTTCCCCGGCAGAACAACTCCGCCAGAGCCCTAGATTGGTTCCGCCAATGTTCCGCATCGTGGCGGCGGTGTTTCATCCCGAAAGCTTCCTCCTTATTTTTTCTAGGGTAAAAGACTTCATATAGCCAAATATGGGCACCGGAGGCCTGCCAGGTGGCCCACGAGGCAGGAGGCGCGCCCAGGAGGTAGGGCGCGCCCCCACCCTCTTGGACGGTGGGTGGCCCCCCTCTAGTATTTTCTTTGCTCAATATTTTTTATTAATTCCAAAAGTAAATTCCGTGGATTTTCAGGATGTTTGGAGTTGTGCGGAATAGGTCCCTAATATTTGCTCCTTTTCCAGCCCAGAATTCCAGTTGCCGACATTCTCCCTCTTCGTGTAAACCTTGTAAAATAAGAGAGAAAATGCATAAGTATTGTGACATAATGAGTAATGACATCCCATAATGCAATAAGTAACAATATCAAAGCATGATGCAAAATGGACGTATCAATGCATTGGATAAAATTTCTGATGAAATTCCAATTTCAAACGGTTCCAGTTCCAAGATCCAATATCATCGCATAGCTTATATAATGTCAATGCTTTTCCCTTCAAAGATAAAGGGAAAACCTTCTTCTTAGCTTCATCTCCGAGAAAACCTGCAAGCTTAAATAATCCACAAATTTCATCCACATATATCAAGTGCATATCAGGATGTTCGGTTCCATCTCCTTCATAAGGATTAGTTAGCAGTTGTTGTAACATACCCGAAGGAATTTCATATTCAGTATTTTCAGTTTTTCACTAGGTGCAGTAGGTTGAGGGGTAACTAACTATGGTTCTGGTCAAGGTGAAGATACCCCGAACAAACCCCTCAAAGGATTGTTTTCCATAGTAGCAAGTCACGATAAATTTCAACATGTAGTAATAATGTTTCCTTACCAATTTCCACTTACCAAGAGCGCTTCACTCCCCGGCAACGGTGCCAGAAAATTGCCTTGATGACCCACAGGTGTATGGGGTCAATTGTATCCCTTTTCGATAAGTAAGAGTGTCGAACCCAACGAGGAACAGAAGGAAATGACAAGTGGTTTCAGCAAGGTAATGTCTGCAAGTGCTAAAATTGTGAGTAGCGGAGTAGTTTGGTAGCAAGATAATTTGTAACGAGCAAGTAACAATAGTAGTAAAAAAGTGCAGCAAAGTAGGCCAATACTTTTGATGCCAAGTACAGGCCAAAACGGTTTCTTATTATAAGCAAAGTGTTCTTGAGTGTACACGGGAATTCATCTAGTCACTTTCATCATGTTGGCTTAATCCGTGTTCGGTACTTTGATAATTTGATATGCGGGTGGACCGGTGCTTAGGTGATGTTCTTACTTGAACAAACCTCCTACTTATGATTAACCCTCTCACAAGCTTCCGCAACTACGAGAAAAGTATTAAGAATAAATTCTAACCATAACATTAAACTTTTGGATCCAATTGGTCCTTTACATAATAGCGCATTGTCAGGGGAAACTGATCCACGAACACCTATGGGGCCGGCAGACCGGGCCCCTTTCGGTTCGGCGGGGGGCGGAGATCGCACGAAGAGCAGATCGAGGCGAAGCACACGAGCAGTTTACCCAGCTTCGGAGCTCTCCGGAGAGACAACGCTCCTACTGCTGCTTGTCTGGTTCTATTATGTTCTTGCTCGCGAGAGCTAAGTGTTTTCTGGCTCACGGATGAATCGAACCGAACACCCTCTACGTTGCGCATGGGCCTCCTTTTATACGCTAAAGGGGTCACCGACAGGTGGCAACACAGAGAAGGGTACAAATGTAAAAAGTGAGGTGGTTGGTACAGTTACTTGTACAGTGCATCCTACCTAACCCTGACGGCAGGGGACAAGGGCATTAAATGCCCGTCTGAGTCGCCCAAACAGTGCAGAAAAGGACCGTTAGGGGCGCCACCGTTCGCCACGATGGCGATCTTGTCAGCTTCGCATGCCACTGCGCACCGCTGGCTGCACAGCCTCCCGCCACGCGCGCCTGGGGAGGCCCCCCAGAGCGACACGTTGGTGGATGCGCTGGAGCGTGGGCACAGAGTGGCCGCCTGTCGCGGCAAGTGCCTTGCCGCTGCTGTTATCTTGTCGGGTCCGGAAGTCGCTCACCGGGCCTCGGGGTACCTTGGTTGGTCTTCCCGGCAAGCTCCTCTTGCCGGGGCCTTGTTGCCTTGCCGGAGCGCGTGGCGCGTCGCGGCAAGTTCCTTGGAGTGCCTTGGTTGGCCTTCCCGGCAAGCTCCTCTTGCCGGGGCCTTGTCTCGTGAGCTTAAATACTTTGTTCTTGAATGGCTCCAAGGGAACCACGGAGGATCTTGGCGTTCGCCCGGCAAGCCTTGCCGCGGGGTGCTGCAACTGCCCGTGCACAAGTTAGGGGTGCTAGGGTACCCCTATTCTAGTACACCGACAGGAGCCCCCGGGCCTGGGCCAGACACGGTGTCGAGCGCTGTTGGGCCAGGCCCAAGACAGGGCACGGGCACACGCGGACTGGGCCACGCCGAATCTCGCTCCGTATCCACCGCGCTCTCCCCTAACGGCACGCGTTGAATGCGGCATCGTGGGAGAGATCGTGGGTGGTTCTTTATTCGGAAGAGCGAAACGTCCGCCCCATCCCTCTTTATAAGCAGAGGAAACAGGGGCAGTTCGTTCCCCCTCGCTGGTTGCTACTACTCCATCTTCACGAATCTCCGCCGCTCCCCCCTTCTTCTCGAAGCCGAGAGAGCAGAGCTCCGCCCCCCATTGCCACCAGCATCACCAACGCCGTCGACCTCCCCCACCACCTCCGCCATGGCTCCGAAAGCCGACAAGGGAAAGGGCGTGAAGTCGGCCGAGGCGCAACGGCTCGCGGCGCTGCGGAAGGAGCGGGCGATCTTCTCCCCCCAGCTCGGCGTGAAGGAGCTGAGGGAGTACTTCTACCTCTTTTGGGCGATGGAGACGCGGGCGCATCCGCGCACGAGGGTACTCCCGGCCGCTGCTTCGGAACTGGCTCCAAACGGGTACCCATTCTTCGCGTTGTTCTTCTATTACGGGCTCTGCCCGCCCTTCTCGGAGTTCTTCTGCGATATCATGAACACCTATGGCTTCCGCCTCCTTGACTTCACCCCCAACGCCGTTCTGACCATGGCAGTTTTCGCACATTTGTGCGAAAACTTTGTCGGAGTCCACCTCAATGTTGCCCTTTTCCGCCACTTCTTCATACCTCGGGTAGAGAGAGGAGAGCCGCTTGCCGGAGGGATCGCCTGGATTTCGAGAGTCGGCAAGAAGGAGGCGTACTTGGAGGGTGAGCTCTGCAGCAAGTGGGAGGAGTGGAGAGCGGAGTGGTGCTGGATCGTCGAGGAGAATCCGCAGCCCTTCACCGCCGTGCGCCAAGCTCCAATAGTGCGCGGCAATGACTGGAGCAACGTGGCCCCGGAAGACGAGAGGCTGAAGATCGCCATTACTAGGATCCTTCGCCTCAGGCTTGCCGGGCTCACTGTAGGCGCTATAGGCGCAGATTTCCTCCACCGCCGCATCGCCCCCCTACAGGAGAGGGGGAGGCCCGCCTGGGAAATCAAGAACTCGGCGGACATCATGAGGCTGTGGCCGGGCCTCAACTACAACTTCACCATCTTGGAGCTGGATGCAATGCTCCTGGAGTTGTTCAAACGCGACCCCCAGCTCCCATTCACGCTGCCGAGGGGCGTCGTTCCATTGTGCAACAATTCTTCGCTTGACCGGATCCGCGCCATGATGCCGTTGTGCGATTCACACGGAATCGTTCCAACTTGGCAAGAGCATGTGGATGACGTCGTGCAAGCGTTCTTCGACAACTTGGAAGAAGTGCCGGTCCACGCTGACGAGCAGAAGAGCCTCACCCGTGACACCACCGACGAGAAGCTGCAGCGCATCGCCACTAGGGCGGAAGAGGTTGCGGCCGCAGCTGCCGCGGGCGCGTTCGGGTTCACTGTGGAGCCGGCCCATGAGGGCTAGGTGCTGTAATTTTTTTCACATATTGAGAATGAACCAGTTCAACTTTGTCAAGTTAAGCGGGCTAATAAGGGCTAGGTTCTTGAATGTTTTCACATGATGAGAATGAACCGGCTCAGCTTTGGGGGCTAGGACTCGGAATATTTCTATTCTATTAATGAGAATGAACCAGCTCAACTTTGCCAAGATAAGTCGGCTCATGGAGGCTATGATTTGAAGCTTTCTTACTCTCTGCTAATTGAAGTCTTCGCCATACTCTGCTAATTTTATCCTATGGCTAAGACTTGGGGGCTGGAAGATATATATTAATGAAGGAAATAGAGGTTTGTACCTCATATTTTTGGTGCATCTGCTTGACGATGCCCTTCTCAAGATCGCTACCGGCATGAACTTGGCTAAGATAGCCGGAGAGGAGTTCACTGACGCCCAGCTGAGAATAATTGGACAGCTCAAACTTGACCTTCCCCTTTTGGACAACTTCCTCCTTGGTAGTATGTTTGGCCAGGACTGTGGGATTCCCTGGCTCTGTGTAGCTGGTGCCAGTGACAAGAACTTCTTCAGTTTCTTCAGATGGCTTGGCAGGGCTCGGAGGTTTAGCTCCTGAAGATTCAATACTCATAGGCTCCACAGGGGTCTCTGGTATCTCTGGTGGTACCTCGTCATCAATGTTTTCAATATTTTGGATTGAGGCTTCAGATTCTAGCGGTTTATTCTCTAGTTCATGAACTTGGGGGTCTCCAGTTGGTTTGACTGTCTTGGCTTTCTTGCTTGGTTTAGCCTTGCCACTAAAGCAAATAAAAAGATCAGTATGAAGTGTTTGCAAAGTTGAAATGAGGAGGTTTAAAATCATTACCCAGGGGCAGTCTTGAAAGCCGGCAGCTGAGTTCCGATTGAGTCACCAGAAGAGGAATTTGAGGTTCCCTGGTAGTTCGAGTCGGAAGGATTAAGTGGACGGCGAATAAGGCCTGCTTTGGGATAAGAAAGGTTTGAAGTTGGAGGCACCTCTTTTCGGCGCTTGCGAGTTGGGGTGTTGGGTAAGACGGAGGATAAATCTCCGCCCCCACTGTTCCGGGTCTGGCACCGGGTCTCATGCTGTTGTAGCTTCAAAAGAAAGTTTGGATCCAAGTAGGCTAAAGGGTGTGAAAATCTTACTTTCCGGGTCACATGTCTTGGCAAAGGCTCTGAGTCCGAAGAAATGATAGTTACCTCGTCATCATCCGCCTGGCTAGCCTTCGTGTCATCCTAAGAGAGGTCAATGTCAATAAGATGCATAAAGAATGAGCCAAGGGAATCATGTTCTACCTTTGACTCATCATCATCAAGATCAAAGAGTTCTGAGGCATCAGTTTTCTCCTTGTGCTTTTTTGAGGCCTTGGTCTTGGTCCTGGGCTTTTTAGCTACCTTCTCCTTTTCATGGTATTTCTTCCTCAATAAGGAAGAGTCGGCCTATGCAAATCAAAGTGAAAATAAGGGATATGAAGTTTATATAAACAGAATAGTAAGGTATGAATTGATCACTTACATAAGGAGTCGGGTTAAGAACGCAGAAAAGGTTCAACCTGTTTTACTGCAGCTCTCTAAGGACTCACCAAGCAAACTCTTGGTCATGTCATTGATGTCTTTGTTATCAAAATGCATTGAGCTGTGGCATAATGGATCCTTGGTGTCACCGGTGTATGTGCACATTAAACCGGGCTGACGGCTTAAGGGTATAATCCTCCATGTGACCCAACAGCGGACTAGGTCGATGCCTGTCAGTCCATTGGTAAGCAAAGCTCTTATTTTTGAAAAAGTGGCTCTGTACTTGGCCCGTTCTGCAGTCGTGAGCCGTCCTGGAAGGGGATGCATGGGGCTCAGCCGGTCCTCGGGGAAACCTGGCAGAGGGTTCTCATCAGATGGAGAAGTGTCTTGGCGGTAAAACCAAGTTTGGTTCCAGTCTTTGGGATGACTAGGAAGTTTGGCCATAGGGAAAACTGCATCTCTTCTGATTAGGACATCAATATCATTGTTACACCCACAGCCCCTGCTGCTATACATACTGGACCAATTACTAGAGCTCGCGCACGCCAATTAAATTACCAGTTACTTTCATTTCTTGGTAATGATTCTAATGTTCATGAGAATATGATGCTGCCTAAATTGGATACATTTGTTTTGCTTACAAATGAAGGGCCTAGCTTGGAGAAGGATGAATATTGGAGCAAGACCAAGCATGGAGATGATGGCATGAGCAAGGGGAACAAGAATGGAGTTACAAGTGATGATTTCAGGACTTTGAAACCACCATAATGAGTGCATGAAGCCTTGGATGAAATATTCAAGTTGCCACTTTATAAATTTCGTCTAGAGGCTACTCTAGGTGTTGCGTCACCTTTTTATTGGGCCAAGCCCTTGTACTTTCGAAATACATAAGTATGGCTATTTTTAGAGTCTGTATGTGTGGGGAAACAAGAGATAGGGTTGGTTTCGGACCCCTCCACTAAGGGCCACGAAATTCCCCCCTCTTCCTCCATATATACAACCCTTAGGGTACCGTTTAGACTTTGGGTTTTGTTTAGATTAAAAGTTAGCCATGGCTGCAACTTTGCGTACTTCGTTTGTGTTCAACGACCAGACAAAGGCGTCATAGAACCACACCTTCATTAATAAAGCTTTCCTCTGTTATTCGCAATATCCAGATTGCAATCTTAGTTTCTTGCTTGTTCTTCGTTTGCTTGCAGGAAATATACCTTCATGGTCAGGTTGATCGTGCTCCGGCGTGGTCAATAACCTCTCGGAGTTCGTTTAGCGATTGCTAAGGAGCGACGTCCTCGCACGTTCGTAGTCGGATCGTCAAAGTCGACTTCCACCAAAACGATAGCCACCATCTCATTGAAAGATGGGACACCTTAGCCTCTATCAAGTGGTATCAGATTTCCAAGTTTCTCGGTGAGATTTTATAGTTTTTCATAGTTTAGATCGAGTCTGTTCTTCATACCTACAATCCACGAAAAAGCCAAAAAAAATTAGGGTTAGTTCATCCTATCCGAACCAGTATGAGCCATTGCATATTCTTTTCAGTCTTTTGCTTTGTTGAATTTGCGGTTGCATCGTTGTGTCGAGTTGCTGATCTTAGTGCCTAGTCCTTTAGAGTTTCGAGTTCTGTTCACAAGTTGTCACGCTGCCGCCGCATCATCATCATCACTGCTGCCATATACCACCATCATCGTCACCGCTGCCATATACCACCATCGTCATCGCCGCTGCCATATACCACCATCGTCATCGCCGCTGCCATATACCACCATCGTCATCACCGCTGCCATATACCACATATTCACCGCCATCACGATAATCCGAGTCCACCTCCATCAGAGATTCGCCACCAATCCGTGTTCCACCACCCTACATATATCCGCCACAAGTCCGAGTTTCCACCAGATTCATCCCCGCCACCAGTCCTAGTCCGAGTCTAGTATTTGTTGGTTTGTTTTCGATTTCCGGATCACGCCATACTCCGAGTCGTGACCAAGTCGGACTTCCCAACATCAGTGCCACCCACAGAAGAAAAATAGTTCCACTTTCAACAAAAAACTAAGTCTAGAAAATTCTGGCTACAGTTTTTAGACCATTTGTAGACTTTTTCAAAAAAAAAATTGTTGCAGAGCATAAAAAAAGAGGAACAAAAGTGAAAAAAATTCAGAGTGTGCTTCTCCCTTGATTACGTGCCGCACCATGTTTTTGTTAGTGTTCTAGGCTCGCGTCTCTAGCACGATCTAGCCTAGGACCAGCATAGTACCATCGTTGAGCATTTATTCAACTTTACATCTCTGAATTGATTATTGCTGACCCTTTTTGCTACCATATTATAAGCCTTCCCAGCTCCACATACATCTACGTCGTGCATTTGACTCTCCCTGGTAATCGCTCTATCCAAGCTTTGAGAGTTTTGACTACAACGGTTGCCGATCACCACCTGCTGCTGGGTAAGAACTGGTAAGAATTTGAGATTCGATTGACGGATTTGTGACACCCCACCACCACCATATTCCAGTAGTCTTTAGGATCATATTCGTGTGTGTTTGTATTGCTGTTAACTATGGCAGGAACGCAAGCCGACGAGATTGACTGGGAGAACATGACGAACAAGGAGCTTCATGATAAGTTTCATCAAATGTTGGGTCAACAGGTGGAAGTCGTGATGGTCAGCTTTGGAAAGGCAATGGAGAAGATGGATGACATTGAGAAGTCAATTGACACCAAGTTGGACGCCAAGTTTGATGAATTACTCAAACGTCTCCCACAACCAGCTCTACGCCGCGATAGAGTAGGGCGAGCACAGCGTGTTCCTATTGAGCCAGGACAAAATTCTGGTGCCACTGCTACTGCTGTTGGTGCTTCTATAGCTCCTGCTGCTACTGCAGAGGTGGAGGACTATTACGAGGATGAGGTTGATCAAAATCAGAACTACGTGCATCCACCAGCACCACCACCAGCAGGTCGACCTCAGGTATATAATTGCAATGGTAGGCCTGCACCACAACCTCAGGTACGAGATCATGACCATGTTCCTAAACTGAAATTGAATATTCCACCATTTGAGGGTAGATATGTTCCTGATATATATCTTACTTGGGAGTTAGAAACTGAACAACGTTTTACATGTTTACAATATCCCGAGGAGAGACGGGTTGCTGCTGTTGTTTGTGCTTTCACTAGTTTTGCATGTGTATGGTGGTCTGAACATTGTAGATTATATCCTATTCCAGGTACTTGGGCTGCTTTGAAAACTGCTATGCGTACTCGTTGGGTTCCACCATATTATCAGCGTGAATTGCTTCAAAAATTGTAGCGTTTAAGACAAGGAAAAAATTCTGTAGAAGAATATTATCAGGAATTACAAACTGGCATGATTAGATGTGGTATTGTTGAGGAGAATGAAGCTATGCTTGCACGTTTTATGGGTGGATTAAATAGACAGATTCAGACCATTCTAGAGTATAAGGAGTATACTAATATCACTCGTTTATTCCATCTTGCTTGTAAAGCTGAACATGAAGTGCAGGATCGACAAGCATTGGCGCGAACTAACTTTTCTGCAGGTCGACTTTCATGTGCCACTGCTTGACACCACATGCATCTTGTACTTCCACTGCACTAGCACCTCCATCAGGTGCCACCTCCAGCCGTGATACAAGAAAGCAGGCACAACCACCACTATCTGCCAAGAGCGCACCTGTCAGGCCTGCACAGAGCTCTTCTTCTTCCATGGCATCAACAAGGCACACAAGTGATATTATTTGTCGCCGTTGTAAGGGAAGAGGTCATTATGCGAGAGAATGCAAATCTCAGTGTGTGATGATTGCTACTGAGGATGGTGGGTATGAGTCCGCTAGTGACTATGATGAGGAGACTTTAGCTCTTATTACACGTGAAAAACACAGTGGAGATGATTCTGATCATCAGACGCAATACAGGGCTCCTGAAGACGCTGACATGTATGAATTTTTAGTTGATCAACGTGTTTTGACTGTGCATGTCACACAAGCTGAGCAAAATCAGAGGCATAATTTGTTCCATACAAAGGGAGTTGTGACGGAATGTTTTGTTCACATCATCATAGATGGAGGGAGCTGTGACAACTTGGCTAGCATGGAGATGGTGGAGAGAAGCTATCTCTCACCACAATACGACATCCACATCCTTACTACATCCAATGGTTCGACAACAACGGCAAGGTTAAGGTAACACGTAGTGTTCATGTGCATTTTAGTATCTCTACATATGCTGATTATGTTGATTGTGATGTGGTACCTATGCAAGCATGTTATTTATTACTTGGTCGACCATGGCAATTTGATTAAAATTCTGTACACCATGGTAGAAACAATCAGTATACTCTTGTTCATAAGGATAGAAATATTACTTTGCTTCCTATGACTCATGATTCCATTTTGAAAGATGATATTAATAGAGCTAATAAAGCAAAACAGGAGAAGAATAAGAGTGAAAATCATATTGTGGCAAATGAATTTGAGCAACAAATGAAGCCTAATAATAAACCATCTAGTGTTGCTTCTGAAATTAAATTGAAAAGTGCATGTTTACTTGCCACCAAATCTGATATTGATGAGCTAGATTTCAGCAAATCTATTTGCTATGCTTATGTGTGCAAAGAAGCATTATTTTCATTCGAGGACGTGCCTTCCTCTTGGCCTCCCGCTGTCACTAACATTTTGCAGGAGTTCTCTGATGTCTTTCCACAAGACGTGCCACCGGGATTACCGCCTATTCGAGGGATTGAGCATCAGATTGACTTAATTCCCGGTGCTTGATACGTCCATTTTGCATCATGCTTTTATATCAATATTCATTGCATTATGGGCTGTTATTACACATTATATCTCAATACTTATGGCTATTCTCTCTTATTTTACAAGGTTTACCATGAAGAGGGGGAATGCCGGTAGCTGGAATCCTGGCTGGAAAAGGAGCAAACATTGGAAACCTATTCTGCACAACTCCAAAAGTCCTGAAACTCCACGAAACAACCTTTTGGAATTAATAAGAATTTCTGAGCAAAAGAAATATGCCAGGGGGCCCACACCCTGTCCAGGAGACGGGGGGCGCGCCCCCCTATAGGGCGCGCCCTCCTATCTCCTGGGCCCCCTGGTGGGCCTCCGGCGTCCATCTTCTGCTATATCATCACTTTTACCTTGGAGAAAAACGTGGGTAAGCTTACGGGACGAAACTCCGCCGCCACGAGGCGAAACCTTGGTGGAATCAATCTAGGGCTCTGGCAGAGCTGTTCTGCCGGGGACACTTCCCTCCAGGAGGGGGAAATCATCACCAACGTCATCACCAACGATCCTCTCATCGGGAGGGGGTCAATCTCCATCAACATCTTCACCAGCACCATCTCCTCTCAAAACCCTAGTTCATCTCTTGTATCCAATCTTATATCAAAACCACAAATTGGTACCTATGGGTTGCTAGTAGTGTTGATTACTCCTTGTAGTTGATGCTAATTGGTTTACTTGGTGGAAGATCATATGTTCAGATCCTTTATGCATATTATTACTCCTCTGATTATGAACATGAATATGCTTTGTGAGGAGTTACATTTGTTCCTGAGGACATGGGTGAAGTCTTGCTATTAGTAGTCATGTGAATTTGGTATTCGTTCGATATTTGATGAGATGTATGTTGTGTTTTCCTCTAGTGGTGTTATGTGAACGTCGACTACATGACACTTCACCATTATTTGGGCCTAGAGGAAGGCATGGGGAAGTAATAAGTAGATGATGGGTTGCTAGAGTGACAAAAGCTTAAACCCTAGTTTATGCGTTGCTTCGTTAGGGGTTGATATGGATCCATATGTTTAATGATGTGCTTAGGTTTACCTTAATACTTCTTTTGTAGTTGCGGATGCTTGCAATAGGGGTTAATCATAAGTGGGTATGCTTGTCCAAGTTAGGGCAGTACCCAAGTACCGGTCCACCCACATATCAAATTATCAATGTACCGAACGTGAATTATATGAACGTGATGAAAACTAGCTTGATGATAATGCCAAATGTGTCCTCTGGAGCTCCTTTATCATTATTAGAAATTGTCCAGGCTTATCCTTTGCTACATAAAGGATTGGGCCACCTTGCTGCACTTTATTTACTTTATTTACTTGTTACTCGTTACTATTTGTCTTATCACAAAACTATCTATCACCTACAATTTCAGTGCTTGTAGAGAAAACCTTACTGAAAACCGCTTATCATTTCCTTCTGCTCCTCGTTGGGTTCGACACTCTTACTTATCGAAAGGACTACGATAGATCCCCTACACTTGTGGGTCATCAAGACTCTTTTCTGGAGCCGTTGCTGGGGAGTGTAGGGCTTTTGGTGAGTGGAACTTGGTAAGGAAACATTTATATAGTGTGCTGAAAATTTCTGTTACTTGTCACTATGGAAACTAATCCTTTGAGGGGCTTGCTTGGGGTATCTTCACCCAGCCGGAAGAGTAAAGAGTTTCTCTCTCTACCTACTGAACTTTATGAAAATATTTACTTTGAGATTCCTTTGGGTATGATAGAGAAACTGCTAGCTAATCCATTTGCAGGAAATGGAACATTGCATCCCGATTTACACCTTATCTTTGTGGATGAAGTTTGTGGATTACTTAAGCTTGCAGGTATTCCCGATGATGTTGTCAAAAGGAAGGTCTTCCCTTTATCTTTGAAGGGAGATGCATTGACATGATATAGGCTATATGATGATACGAGATCTTGGAATTATAAGCGATTGAAGTTGGAATTTCACCAGAAGTTCTATCCTATGCATCTTGTTCATCGTGATCATAATTACATATATAATTTCTGGCCTCGCGAAGGAGAAATCATCGCTCAAGCTTGGGGGAGGCTTAAGTAAATGTTATATTCATGCCCCAATCATGAGATCTCTCGGGAAATGATTATTCAGAATTTTTATGCTCGGCTTTCTCTTGATAATCGCAACCTGCTCGATACTTCCTGTGCTGGTTCTTATATGCTGAAGACTATTGATTTCAAATGGGACTTATTGGGAAGAATTAAAAGCAACTCTGAAGATTGGGGTTCCGACGATGGTAAGGAGTCAGGTATGACACCTCAGTTCGATTGTGTTAAATCTTTTATGGATACCGATGCTTTCCATGGATTTAGCTCTAAATATGGACTTGACTCTGAGATAGTAGCTACTTTCTGTAAATCTTTTGCTACTCACGTTGATCTCCCTAAAGAGAAGTGGTTTAAATATAATCCTCCTATTGAAGTGAAAGTAGTTGCACCTATTACAGTCGAAGAAAAGAATATTACCTATAGTGATCCTATTGTTCCTACTGCTTATGTTGAAAAACCTCCTTTTCCTGTTAGGATAAAGGATCATGCTAAAACTTTGACTGTTGTTCATAAGAGTAATACTAGGACTTACACACCTCCTGAGCAAATTAATGTTGAACCTAGTATTGCTATGGTTAAAGATCTCTTGGATGAGGACTTAGATGGGCATGTTATTTCTTTCTTGGGTGATACTGCTAATATTGCTAGACGTGATACTAAGACACGTAGACCTGTTGTAGGCATGCCTGTTATTTCTGTTAAAATAGGAGATCATTGTTATCATGGCTTATGTGATATGGGTGCTAGTGCTAGTGCGATACCTTATGATCTATATAAAGAAATTATGCACGACATTGCACCCGTTGAATTAGAAAAGATTGATGTTACTATTAAGCTTGCTAATAGGGATACCATTAAACCTATTGGAATTGTTAGAGATGTCGAAATTTTGTGTGGGAAGGTTAAATACCCAGCCGATTTTCTTGTTCTTGGTTCCCCACAAGATGATTTTTGTCCCATTATTTTTGGTAGACCCTTCTTGAATACTGCTAGTGCTAAGATTAATTGTGAAAAGAATATTGTCACTGTTGGCATTGATGGTATGTCTCATGAGTTTAATTTCGCTAAGTTTAGTAGACAACCTCGTGAAAGGGAACCACCTAGTAAGGATGAAATTATTGGTCTTGCTTCCATTGCTGTTCCTCCAACTGATCCGTTAGAACAATATTTTCTAGACCATGAAAACGATTTGTTTATGAAGGAAAGGGAGGAAATAGATGAAGTGTTCCTTAAATAGGAACCTGTGCTGAAACATAATCTTCTCGTTGAAATTCTTGGGGATCCCCCTCCACCCAAGGGTGATCCCGTGTTTGAACTCAAACCATTACCTGATAATCTTAAGTATACTTATCTTGATGAAAAAGAAATATATCCTGTTATTATTAGTGCTAACCTTTCAGAGAAAGAAGAAGAAAGATTATTGAAAACTCTGAAGAAGCACTGAGCAGCTATTGGATATACTCTGGATGATCTTAAGGGTGTTAGTCCCACGTTATGCCAACACAAAATTACATTGGAGGACGATGCCAAACTAGTTAGAGATCCTCAAAGACGACTAAATCCCAAGATGAAGGAAGTGGTAAGAAAGGATATACTAAAGCTCCTTGAGGCAGGTATTATTTATCCCGTTGCTGATAGTGAATGTGTAAGCCCTGTCCATTGTGTCCCTAAAAAGGGAGGTATTACTGTCATTCCTAATGATAAAGATGAATTGATTCCGCAAAGAATTATTACAGGTTATAGGATGGTAATTGATTTCCACAAGTTAAATAAAGCTACTAAGAAAGATCATTACCCTTTACCTTTTATTGATCAAATTCTAGAAAGACTATCCAAACACACACATTTCTGCTTTCTAGATGGTTATTCTGGTTTCTCTCAGATACCTGTGTCAGCGAAGGATCAATCTAAAACTACTTTTACTTGCCCTTTTGGTACTTTTGCTTATAGACGTATGCCTTTTGGTTTATGTAATGCACCTGCTACCTTTCAAAGATGCATGATGGCTATATTCTCTGATTTTTGTGAAAAGATTTGTGAGGTATTCATGGATGATTTCTCCGTTTATGGATCCTCTTTTGATGATTGTTTGAGCAACCTTGATTGAGTTTTGCAGAGATGCGGAGACACTAGTCTCATCTTGAATTGGGAAAAGTGTCACTTTATGGTTAATGAAGGCATTGTCTTGGGGCACAAGATCTCCGAGAGAGGTATTGAAGTTGATAAAGCCAAAGTTGATGCTATTGAAAAGATGCCATGTCCCAAGGACATAAAAGGTATAAGAAGTTTCCTTGGTCATGCCAGTTTTTATAGGAGGTTCATTAAGGACTTTTCTAAAATCTCTAGGCCTCTGACTAATTTATTGCAAAAAGATATTCCTTTTGTCTTTAATGATGATTGTGTAAAAGCATTTGAAGTACTTAAGAAAGCTTTGATCACTGCACCTATTTTTCAACCGCCTAATTGGAATTTACCTTTTGAAATTATGTGCGATGCTAGTGATTATGCTGTAGGTGCTGTTTTAGGGCAAAGAGTCGATAAGGAATTGAATGTTATCCAGTATGCTAGTAAGACTCTTGATACTGCCTAGAGAAATTATGCTACTATTGAAAAAGAGTTCTTAGCAGTTTTGTTTGCATGTGATAAGTTTAGACCTTATATTGTTGATTCCAAAGTTACTATTCACACTGACCATGCCGCTATTAAATATCTTACGGAAAAGAAAGATGCTAATCCTAGACTCATTAGATGGGTTCTCTTGCTCCAAGAATTTGACTTGCATATTATTGATAGAAAGGGAGCTAGAACCCTGTTGCAGATAACTTTTCTAGGTTAGAGAATGTTCTTGATGACCCACTGCCTATTAACGATAGCTTTCCTGATGAAAAATTAGCGACCGTCAATGCTTCTCGTACTGCTCCTTGGTACGCTAATTATGCTAATTACATTGTTGCTAAATATATACCACCTAGTTTCACATACCAGCAAAAGAAAAAGTTCTTTTATGATTTAAGACATTACTTCTGGGATGATCCACACCTTTATAAAGAAGGAGTAGATGGTGTTATTAGACATTGTGTGCCTGAGCATGAACAGGAACAGATTCTACGTAAGTGTCACTCTGAATCTTATGGAGGACACCACGCTGGAGATAGAACTGCACACAAGGTACTACAATCTGGTTTTTATTGGCCTACTCTCTTCAAAGATGCTCGTAAGTTTGTCTTATCTTGTGATGAATGTCAAAGAATAGGTAACATTAGTAGACGTCAAGAAATGCCTATGAATTATTCTCTTGTTATTGAACCATTTGATGTTTGGGGCTTTGATTATATGGGACCTTTTCCTAGCTCTAATGGTTATACACATATTTTAGTTGCTGTTGAATACGTTACTAAGTGGGTAGAAGCTATTCCAACTAGTAGTGTTGATCATAACACTTCTATTAAAATGCTTAAAGAAGTTATTTTTCCGAGGTTTGGAGTCCCTAGATATCTTATGACTGATGGTGGTTCTTTCCATAAGATGCTTGCTAAGTATGATGTCAATCATAGAATCGCATCTCCTTATCATCCGCAGTCTAGTGGTCAAGTAGAGTTGAGCAATAGAGAGCTCAAATTAATTTTGCAAAAGACTGTGAATAGATCTAGAAAGAATTGGTCCAAAAAACTTGATGATGCATTATGGGCCTATAGAACTGCATACAAAAATGCTATGGGTATGTCTCCATATAAGATGGTTTATGGAAAAGCGTGTCATTTACCTCATGAACTTGAACATAAGGCATATTGGGCTATTAAAGAGCTCAACTATGATGTCAAACTTGCCGGTGAGAAGAGGTTGTTTGATATTAGCTCACTTGATGAATGGAGAACCCAAGCATATGAGAATGCCAAGCTTTTCAAAGAAAAAGTCAAACGCTGGCATGATAAGAGGATACAAAAGCGTGAGTTTAACATAGGAGATTATGTGTTATTATTCAACTCTCATTTAAGATTTTTTGCAGGAAAACTTCTCTCAAAATGGGAAGGTCCCTACGTTAGTGAGGAGGTCTATTGTTCTGGTGCTATAAAAATCAACAACTTCGAAGGCACAAACCCGAGGGTGGTAAACGGTCAAAGAATTAAACACTGTATTTCAGGTAATCCTATCAATGTTGAAACAAATATTATTGGAACCGTAACCCCTGAGGAATACATAAGGGACACTTTCTAGAATGTTCCAGACTCTGGAAAGGTATAGGTATGTGGTACGGTAAGTAAACCGACTCCAAAACAACTCTAATGGTAATTTTATCAGTTTTGGACTATTTAAGAATTTTAGGAAGAAATAAGTAGTCTGAAAGGGACATGAGGCTCCCACGAGAGTGGAGGGTGCCCCCCTGTAGGGCGCGCCGCCTGTCTCGTGGGCACCTCGTGTGCCTCCCGGACTCCGTTTTCTTGCACGTTACGTATTTTGGTCGGTAAAATTCATTATATATACTCCCGAAGGTTTTGACCACCGTATCACGCAAATATCCTCTATTTTCGTTTCGAGCTGTCATGTCGTCTCCAAGCGCTCCCAAGGACAAGTTTTTCGAGAGGGTTATCAACCCCTATCTTGCGGAGGTGCTGCAACACCCTCAAACCATGGACATGCGTGAGGGGGTGCTGCACATCCGCGATGTGGAGGGACCGAGGCCTACCGGAAGCATGGAGACAAAGCTCGAAGCCGTGGAGCAGCAAGTTTTCAAGTGCCAAGGGATGGTGGAGCGTGGACTCGACGCCAACCAGATGATGATCACGGAGTTCACCAAAAACCACAAGCTAGATGCCAAAGTCATTGGGGAGACCATCAAGCTTCAAGAGAAAATTGAGCATCTCCAAGCACAGATCTATGACCTGCAAAACCAGAACTGTGAGTATGAATATAGATTTAAGAGGATGAGTTTGGCTGCAGATTTAAGGATCCCGGAGACTCGATCATCCTTCTATGATGGAGAGCCTATGCCTTGGAAGACGGATGACAAGCCTACATCATCAACAATTCCTACTTCACCACCTCTGAGGACCTAAGCACATGGGTATGGGCACTCCCCTTGGCAACTGCCAAGCTTGGGGGAGGTGCCCCAGTATCGTATCACCATCACACTCCTATCTTTACCGCTTTATTTAGTTCGATCCTTTTAGTAGTATCTTGATCTAGTAGTTTGAAGTTTTGATATCAAGTAGTTTTGAGTTTTGCATTGTGATCTATTTTTGTAATCGAGTCCGTGAGCTATCTATATAAATATTAGTGTTGAGTCAAGGGCTTTGCTATGTTGCTATGATCTTGAGAAAGTTCATATTGATCTTATGGATAGTGATAACTTCACACATAGAAAGTATGAGGCATAAAAATTGTTGAGAGTTGATGAACGTAGCCTTGGTCATCGTTGCAATTAATAGGAAGTGATAAGGAAAGAGGGGTTCACATATAAATATATTATCTTGGACACCTTTTATAATTGGGAGCACTCATTAAGTATGACATGCTAAAAGAGTTGACGTTGGACAAGGAAGACAACGTAATGGTTTATGTTTTCCGACATCTCAGTTAAAGTATATTGTCATTGACCTTCCAAACATGTTGAGCTTGCCGTTCCCCCTCATGCTAGCCAAATTCCTTGCACCAAGTAGAGATACTACTTGTGCTTCCAAACACCCTTAAACCTAGTTTTGCCATGAGAGTCCACCATACCTACCTATGGATTGAGTAAGATCCTTCAAGTAAGTTGTGATGTTGCAAGCAATAAAAATTGCTATCTAAATATGTATGACTTATTAGTGCAGGGAAAATAAGCTTTGTACGAACTTGTTGTGGAAGTAATAAAAGCAATGGACTGCATAATAAAGGTCCACATACAAGGGGCAATATAAAGTGACATTATTTTGCATTAAGATTTTGTGCATCAACCCTAAACGCGCATGACAACCTCTGCTTCCCTCTGCGAAGGGCCTATCTTTTACCTTATGTTTTTACTTTATGCTTGAGTCAAGGTGATCCTCACCTTTCCCTTTTTCATTTTATCCTTCGGCAAGCTCCTCGTGTTTGAAAGATCATGATATATATATCTAATTGGATGTAAGTTAGCATGGTCTATTATTGTTGGCATCACCTAGAGGTGAATACGTTGGGAGGCAACACAATAAGCCCCTATCTTTCTCAGTGTCCGGCTGAAACTCTATAACCACAAGTACTGCGTGAGTGTTAGCAATTGTAGAAGACTACGAGATAGTTGAGTATGTGAGCTTGCTGAAAAGCTCTATTATTGACTCTTTCTGATGTTACGATAAATTGCAATTGCTTCAATGACTGAGATTATAGTTTGTTAGTTCCCAATGAAGTTTTTGAACCATACTTGACACTGTGAATTGATTGTTACTTAAGCATAAGAAATCATATGTTAAGATCTATATATGTTGCTGTTATAAGAATGATCATGATGCCCTCATGTCCGTATTTTATTTTTTATCGACACCTCTATCTCTAAACATGTGGACATATTTTTCGATTTCGGCTTCCGCTTGAGGACAAGCGAGGTCTAAGCTTGGGGGAGTTGATACGTCCATTTTGCATCATGCTTTTATATCAATATTTATTGCATTATGGGCTGTTATTACACATTATATCTCAATAGTTATGGCTATTCTCTCTTATTTTACAAGGTTTACCATGAAGAGGGGGAATGCCTGCAGCTGGAATCCTGGCTGGAAAAGGAGCAAACGTTGAAAACCTATTCTGCACAGCTCCAAAAGTCTTGAAACTCCACGAAACAACCTTTTGGAATTAATAAGAATTTCTGAGCAAAAGAAATATGCCAGGGGGCCCACACCCAGTCCAGGAGACAGGGTGCGCCCCCCCCCCCTATAGGGCGCGCCCTCCTATCTCCTGGGCCCCCTGGTGGGCCTCCGGCGTCCATCTTCTGCTATATCATCACTTTTACCCTGGAAAAAATCATGGGCAAGCTTACGGGACGAAACTCCGCCGCCACGAGGCGAAACCTTGGTGGAATCAATCTAGGGCTCTAGCAGAGCTGTTCTGCCGGGGACACTTCCCTCCGAGAGGGGGAAATCATCACCAACGTCATCACCAACGATCCTCTCATCGGGAGGGGGTCAATCTCCATCAACATCTTCACCAGCACCATCTCCTCTCAAAACCCTAGTTCATCTCTTGTATCCAATCTTGTATCAAAACCACAAATTGGTACCTATCGGTTGCTAGTAGTGTTGATTACTCCTTGTAGTTGATGCTAATTGGTTTACTTGGTCGAAGATCATATGTTCGGATCCTTTATGCATATTATTACTCCTCTAATTGTGAACATGAATATGCTTTGTGAGTAGTTATGTTTGTTCCTGAGGACATGGGTGAAGTCTTGCTATTAGTAGTCATGTGAATTTGGTATTCGTTCGATATTTGATGAGATGTATGTTGTGTTTTCCTCTAGTGGTGTTATGTGAATGTCGACTACATGACACTTCACCATTATTTGGGCCTAGAGGAAGGCATGGGGAAGTAATAAGTAGATGATGGGTTGCTAGACTGACAGAAGCTTAAACCCTAGTTTATGCGTTGCTTCGTTAGGGGCTGATATGGATCCATATGTTTAATGCCGTGGTTAGGTTTACGTTAATACTTCTTTTGTAGTTGTGGATGCTTGCAATAGGGGTTAATCATAAGTGGGATGCTTGTCCAAGTTAGGGCAGTACCCAAGTACCGATCCACCCACATATCAAATTATCAAAGTACCGAACGCGAATCATATGAATGTGATGAAAACTGGCTTGACGATAATTCCCAATGTGTCCTCGGGAGCTCCTTTATCATTATTAGAAATTGTCCGGGCTTATCCTTTGCTACATAAAGGATTGGGCCACCTTGCTGCACTTTATTTACTTTATTTACTTGTTACTCGTTACTATTTATCTTATCACAAAACTATCTATCACCTACAATTTCCGTGCTTGCAGAGAAAATCTTACTGAAAACCGCTTATCATTTCCTTATGCTCCTCGTTGGGTTCGACAGTCTTATTTATCGGAAGGACTACGATAGATCCCCTACACTTTTGGGTCATCAGTGCTTCACTGCGAAACCGTGTGCAATACCGTACCAATCCAGAGGAGACGAAGGAGATTATGCGACAAGTACAGGAGCTTCTTTACAAAGGTTATATACGCGAATCCCTTGATGTTCCTATTATTCTAGTGCCAAAAAGGATGGTACATCGCGTATGTGTGTTGATTGTAGAGGCATTAATAATATTACCATTTGTTATTGTCATCCTATTCCTAGGCTAGATGATATGCTTGATGAATTGAGTGGTTGTACAATATTCTCCAAAGTTGATTTGCGTAGTGGATACCATCAAATTCGTATGAAATTGGGGGATGAATGAAAAACAACATTAAAACTAAGTTTGGATTATATGAGTGGTTAGTCATGCCTTTTGGGTCAACTAATGCACCTAGTACTTTCATGAGATTAATGAACGAAGTTTTACGTGCTTTCATTGGACAATTTGTGGTAGTCTATTTTGATGATATACTGATTTATAGCAGATCTTTGGAGGAACATTTGGAACATTTACGTGCTATTTTTATTGCTCTATGTGATGCACATTTGTTTGGTAACCTTGGGAAGTGCACCTTTTGCACCGACCGAGTATCTTTTCTTGGCTATGTTGTTACTCCACATGGAATTGAAGTTGATAAAGCCAAGATTGAAGCTATTGAGAGTTGGCCGCAGCCTAAAACAGTCACACAAGTGAGGAGTTTTCTTGGCCTCGCTGGATTCTATAGGCGTTTTGTGAGAGATTTCAGCACCATTGCTGCACCTCTCAATGAGCTTACAAAGAAAGATGTGCCTTTTGTTTGGGGTACCGCACAGGAAGAAGCATTCACGGTATTGAAAGATAAGTTGACACATGCTCCTTTACTCCAACTTCCTGATTTTAATAAGACTTTTGAGCTTGAATGTGATGCTAGTGGAATTGGATTAGGAGGTGTGTTATTACAAGATGGCAAACCTGTTGCATACTTTTCTGAAAAATTGAATGGGCCTAGTCTGAATTATTCTACTTATTATAAAGAATTATATGCTCTTGTTCGGACTTTCGAAACATGGCAGCATTATTTATGGCCGAAAGAATTTGTTATATGTTCTGATCATGAATATTTGAAACATATTAAAAGTGAAGCTAAACTGAATCATAGACATGCTAAATGGGTTGAATTCATTGAGACTTTTCCTTATGTCATTAAACACAAGAAGGGTAAAGAAAATGTTATTGCTGATACATTGTTTTGTCACTATGCTATGCTTTCACAACTTGACTTCAAAATATTTGGTTTGGAGACCATCAAAGATTAATATATGCATGATGCTGATTTTAAAGATGTATTGCATAATTGTAAGGAAGGGAGAACATGGAACAAGTTCGTTGTTAATGATGGATTTGTATTCCGTGCTAACAAGCTATGCATTCCAGCTAGCTCTATTCGTCTTTTGTTGTTGCAGGAGGCGCATGGAGGAGGATTAATGGGACACTTTGGCGTGAAGAAGACGGAGGACGTACTTGCTACACATTTCTTTTGGCCAAAGATGAGACGGGATGTTGAGCGTTTTATTGCTCGCTGCACTACATGTCAAAAAGCTAAGTCATGACTCAATCCTCATGGTTTATATATGCGTTTGCCTATACCTAGTGTTCCTTGGGAGGATATATCTATGGACTTTGTTTTAGGTTTACCTCGAACAAAGAAGGGGAGGGATAGCATATTTGTTGTCATGGATAGATCCTCGAAAATGACACACTTTATAAAATGACGTAAAAGCGATGATGCTATTAATGTTGCTGATTTGTTCTTTCGTGAAATTATTCCCTTGCATGGTCTGCCAAATACTATTGTTTCAGATCGTGATACTAAATTTCTTAGCCACTTTTGGTGATGTTTATGGGCTAAGTTGGGGACTAAACTTCTTTTCAGTACTACTTGTCAGCCCCAAACTGATGGACAAACTGAAGTAGTCAATAGAACATTGTCTACTATGCTTAGGGTTGTTTTGAAGAATAATAAGAAAATGTGGGAAGAATGCTTGCCTCGTATTGAATTTGCTTATAATCGCCCTTTTGAAATTGTGTATGGTTTCCTACCTCGTGCACCTATTGATTTGTTGCCTCTTCCATCTTCGGAGAAGGTTAATTTTGATGCTAAACAACATGCTGGATTGATTTTAAAAATGCATGAGTTAACTAAGGAAAACATTGAGCGTATGAATGCTAAATATAAACTTGCTGGCGATAAGGGTAGAAAACATGTTGTGTTTGCACCTGGAGATCTTGTTTGGTTACATTTGCGTAAGGATAGATTTCCTAATTTTCACAAATCAAAGCTAATGCCACGTGCTGATGGTCCTTTTAAGGTGTTAGAGAAAATAAATGATAATGCATATAAACTTGAGCTGCCTGCAGATTTAAGGGTTAGTCCCACTTTTAACATTGCAGATTTGAAGCCTTATTTGGGAGAGGAAGATGAACTTCCGTCGAGGACAACTTTGTTTCAAGAAGGGGAGGATGATGAGGACATCAATACTATTGTTACACCCATAACCCCTACTACTATACATACTGGACCAATTACTAGAGCTCGCGCATGCCAATTAAATTACCAGGTACTTTCATTTCTTGGTAATGATTCTAATGTTCATGAGAATATGATGCTGCCTAAATTGTATATATTTGTTTTGCTTACAAATGAAGGGCCTAGCTTGGAGAAGGATGAACATTGGAGCAAGACCAAGCATGGAGATGATGGCATGCGCAAGGGGAACAAGAACGGAGTTACAAGTGATGATTTCAGGACTTTGAAGCCATCATAATGAGTGCATGAAGCCTTGGACGAAATATACAAGATGCCACTTCATAAATTTCATTTCGACGCTATTCTAGGTGCTGTGTCACCTTATTATTGGGCCAGGCCCATGTAATTTCGAAATACATAGGTATAGGCTATTTTTAGAGTCCGTATGTGTGGGGAAACAAGAGATAGGGTTGGTTTCAGACCCCTCCACTAAGGGCCACGAAGTTCCCCCCTCTTCCTCCATATATACAGCCCTTAGGGCACCGTTTAGACTTTCGGTTTTGTTTAGATTAAAAGTTCGCCATAGCTGCAACTTCACGTACTTCGTTTGTGTTCAACGACCAAACAAAGGCATCACGGAACCCCACCTTCATTAATAAAGCTTTCCTCTGTTATTCGCAATATCCAGATTGCAATCTTAGTTTCTTGCTTGTTCTTCGTTTGCTTGCAGGAAATAGACCTTCGTGGTCAGGTTGATCGTGCTCCGGCGTGGTCAATAACCTCTCGGAGTTGGTTTAGCGATTGCTAAGGCGCGACGTCCTCGCACATTCGTAGTTGGATCGTCAAAGTCGACTTCCACCAAAACGATAGCCACCATCTCATCAAAAGATGGGACACCTTAGCCTCTATCATCTTCTACACTCAATAGAAATCCCACCAAGCTATAGGCTGGGTCCATCTGTGAACTCATTCTGGCGGTTCAAATAAAAATACTCTCTGAAGAGGTCAATGCTGGGTTCTTCATGAAGGTATACTTTGCAAAAAACTTGAGTTGCAGGTATTAGACACGGAATTAGGTCCGATGTCTTGAGGATGGAGCTGAAAGAAATGCAGTACATCGCAGAACAATTTCGACCCAGGCAGGGAGAAGCCCCGATTTATATGATTAGTGAATACTATGACCTCATTATCCTTTGGTTGAGGTTTGACTACACCCCGTTCTAGGGCCCGCTAGTGGATGGTCTCTTTGGGGGCTATGATACCTGTCTCAATATATTCCTTAAGTATTTGCTCCATTACAATGGAGGGAACCCAATTGCAAGAAGTGACGGAATTCGCCATTTTTGGCCTAAAAAGAAAATAACGGTGAATGATAAGCAGCCCTATTAAGATGAAAATTTGTTATCAAGAGCTAAAGGCATTTTTAAGCCGGTAAGGTGTGGCCGGGTCTTGATAGCATTAATGAACGTTGGCGGCTTAGAAAGATTCAGACTTAAACCAGTGTGCATCTGACGGGTTACGGATAGCTACTTAAGCCGCCATGGAGAGCTCATGTGTTCGGATGGATCTTATACAGGAAAAGGGTATCTACCGTGATTGAAAAGGGACGCTAAACTGATACCGCACGACCCCAATATCATATTCAGATCAAACTACAACAATCTAGAGGAGGAAGATGAAGAACAACGACGAACTCTGATGAAGTAGGAAAACCCTAATGGAGATCTGACACAAGTTAGAGCACTTACTGATGTTGTTGAACAGCGGAGGAGCGCAACGATCTCTGGACGCGTTCAGGGTGATGCAGCGGCTGGTGTTGATGACGCTAGAGATGGTGGCGGTGGAGCTCGGGCGGTGCTGGAGGGGCGCGAGAAGGAAGAGGAAGTCGCGAGGGCAGGGGTGGAATATGGAAAAGAGGACCCCCTGCCCCTATTTATAAGAGATAGGATAAATGGCATGCACGAGAATCAAGGAGACCAAAAAATGATGATATGGCTATGTGGACGCCTCGATTTTTGGGAGATCCATTAAGATAAAGATCTGTTGAAGATATCATGGGCCTTGTGCGAAATTAATGCGAAATGATGTCATGGCGGGTTAACACAATTCTATGATATGACCTCATGGCTGGTTATAATCAGTGATGGGAGATTCTTTTAAGATAAGTGATGAAGATTCATGTGAACAAGTTCAAATCAACTTGGGGCCTAATGTTGGGGATATAACTACTAGGTATGATCCGCCCAGGAGGGGCCGGGTCATGCTACAGGCAACTCAAGATGAAGAATCCCAAGAAGATGTGAAGATGGCGATTCATAAAGCAAACTTATTGAAGGCCCAAGACCCTGAGGCGACTTAGGGCCCAAAGGGATGAGCCACCATATGTTTAACTTGTTTTGTAAGGCAAGTGTTGTTAGAAACCAAGCTAGTCACATTGTGTGAGCCAGCTGAGACTCTGTAATCCACCAGGCCTCAACCTGTGTATATAAAGGTGAGACTCGGTGGAGGGTTAACTCAAGAAACAACAGATTGAGAACTAGGTGAAGCGTATTCGCTCCATGGTAATCGAAACCCAAGCAATACAATCTAAAGCAGGAGTAGGATTGTACCTCGCTGAGAGGGGCCGAACCTGGGTAAACTCTCTGTGTCCTTTGTCCCGTTCAACCCCTTCAAGCTAACCTAGCGGCGATGGCTCCACACATAAGTCCTCTTGCTAGGGCATCTGCCGTGTTAAGTCCACGACAATGGGCTATCGTCAAATCAAAATTAGAATCAACAATTTTTCTAGTGTTGTCTTACTCGTGGATGTTTCCTTCGGCATACACCATTATATATTTTGGTCTGACCAATGCTATCACTTTGTTCACATAGTTATGGGACTCCATCCATATGGAAATCTCGATGGACTGTTGTTGAGCCCATCGACAACATTTTATATTCTCAAGGATTCATGATGAACATTTAAGCTAGTGCTAGAAACTTGTGTAAGCATTTTCTTCGTGTTCCGTTCATGAAGCATATGTTTGGATGAACGAAGTGACTTCCTCTAATTCATGTGCATTTGATGCAAGTTGCCGCCATGAATTCGAGAAAGTTTGTTTTGTCCCTCTGGAATCATCCCAAGTCATGCATGGGAAAAGCATTTTATGCTTTAGTGACTAATCGTCTCCATTCCATATGTAATCCCTAGCACACCAAACTATAGATTGATTTTTTCAAGGAGAAGAAGTTACTTCTTAAGAGCATGCCTTATGCAGGGACTTCGATATCCTTGATGATGGTTCCCAGCCAGAACTCGTTGGTATCTTGCTGTAAGATTTCTATGTGACCATGATTTTCCTGGACTTTCTGTTCACATGCATCTTACAAACCAACACATGTTTTGAAGCTTGCCACCATACTTCATTTCCTGAGAATCTGGCAATGTCATCTTGTCAATTTGTGTTGCAATTTTTTTTTCAAATATGTTGAGTCTGGAATATCTTAACACCAAAAAGATCTAAATCTTAAGCAAGTATGATGGTTGGAACTTCTCCCAAGAACTATGATGTGGGTTCCTGTAAGGTGGATGCACCTAGCTGGAAGAACTATTATCGTAGTGTCTTGGTTAAGGAATTGGGCCACTTCCCCATGAGGATTTCCTGTGACTTATTCTAGAAGTTGTTCCTTATGGATTCTTTGTGCTCCCGAAGGCCGGCCTTTACTTGGTGGCCATGTTGATGCCTTAAATCATGATCGTGGTAGGTAGAACATCAAGGAGAACGTTATACGCAGAGTGCTAAATGTCTCTGGGTCAATCATCCAAATTTTGTCTCCTTAGCATAGCTAAGTTAAAATCTAAGAGAATGTTGCCCTCCTTTGCATCTGCATCCTCCATTATTATTTATGGTGGTAGTATGTAGAGTTACCAAGATCTTTGGCATAGGTGTTAGTAAAACCCTGCTGAATATGGAAATGCTCAAGTTCTTGAAATCCCGCTCAGACACTAGGTTATACCTTTGGCATCATTTGGATTATGCCTTCAGTTTGCCGATTGTTTTATAACCATAGTTTCCATTCTAACTTGAGTATGCCATCCTTTTGAATTCTTTCAATGATCATCTGGTATTTGCTTAGTCTGGTATAAATAGTTTCAGTGATCCCTGTATCAAAAGTAATTCTTTTTGCCTGACTTAGGAGATAATTCAATGAGTCACCTCTCCTAGGGTGTCCTGTTGTGTTATAAAGGGAAATATATCTCCTCACTACTTTGAAATCCATTCACCATCTTCTTCAACCATGGAATGGTTGCCTACCAAATCAAACCGTTGTCATCTATTTCTTTCAATCATTCCTGATGTATGTTTTATGTTCCAGCTCAAGAGATGTTCGTAAGTCTCATTCCATGAGTTGATTGTGAGTTACTCGATCTTCGTGAAGATCGATTCCTGTAGATCTTTCCTTTCCCATTGTCATCATGTTGGGTGAAGTTCCCAAAGCACAGATGTCAAGATCAATATGGAGTGGTGAATCAATGCCCTCGAGAAGAGAAATTAGATCGTGAGGACTGTGTCACTTTCGTCTCCCCTCTTCCTCTTACCCTGCGTCATGAATCTTGGGACGATATTCTTGTTTAGTGGGGGTGAGTTGTCATAGCACTAGATTAACTGAGTGTAATTAAATGCAATATAGGCATTCATGCATCATATTTAATTCTTTGAAATTTGAATTGGGGGAGATCGGAAGCTCCCAAAACATTAAATAAAAAGGCCAAACGACCGTGGAAATCTCATTCGATTATTCCTAAATGTTCCTTTAATTGTTTTGAGAGTTTTGGCAAGAATTATAATTCAAACCAAAATTCTAGAACATTTTTAAGGAATTATTTTTGGGCTTTGAATTTTAATCATATTTTATTTGGATTTGAATTTATATTCATATAATTAGAATATACTTTTAAATAACTCTAAAATAATTTATGTGCCTTTGGATAATTCCATTCGTCAAGATAAATATATTCAGGGGAATTTTTTCATTGGGTTTGAATTTGTTTTAATTGAAAACAATGGAAAGATAAATAAATAAACGAAAACAAAACATAAATAAAAGTAAGAGGGAGAGAAACTCACTTGACTTACCTGGGGGGCCTAGTGGACAATGGCCCACCAGGCCCAAGCGCCAATCATCCTCAACCTCCTGCAAGTGGGCAGGAGGGCGTGTGCCCATGATGCGCACGCACACGCTCAGTCACCTCCTTCTTCCCACTGCTGCCCAAACCGGCTAAGGACGCCAACGTGGCGCCTCGCCCAATGGATCTCTCTTTCCCGTCGCCCGTCTCTACTCCTTGGCTCTCTCCTCGTAACTCACCTGAGCACATGGCGTCGCCACCATCGTTGTTTGAACATGCGACCGAGCCCCCCTCGCCCAGATAACATGTCCTCCAGCCTCACCATCTCGCGAAGCATCTGCATGCTGAAGAACACGATCTCTAGCATCTTTTATTGAGCGGCCCGACGCCCTTTCCACCGCCACTGCCACCGGATGCCCCCGGTCAATCTGCCGCCTCTAGTCATTCCCCCACCTCATCGACCACTCCATTGGAACCGAGGTGAAATACCGTGCGATTTCCCTCTGACCCCTGCTTGTTTTGTGCTCTAGCACCATTTCCCGCTAGCCCGAGCTCTGGCCGCCACCATGTCTAATGAGTTGCATGCTCCAGATCTCCTCAGCTCGAACTGGTTGCACTAGAGTGCTCCCACCACCCCCAGGAGTACACGTGCTTAATATCGCTAGCTTGCGAACCGTAGTGTCGCGTCGTGCAATGCCAAACCTCTGCCGCCGCTTCTGCTTGCCACCGTCATCGCTACACACCATCCCCAGCAACCCCGATTGCATTGTTGGATGCGGCCGAGTGTTAGCTCTCCAACCGCACCAACTCTGCCTCAAATGGTTTTGGGGTCACCGACACTAATGAGCTGGCATGTCACTAAAAAGGTCGCTAATTACCCTGTTTGGTCTAACTCCCAGTCATGAATAGGTTGGCCCCATTTGTTAATTAAGCCCCTAGTAAGTTTAGTTTAGGTTTAATTAAACCAGTTAAATCATTATGCCATTGACGTGTGGACCCCACACGTCAGGTCTGACCCTGGTCAACCTAGTAGACATAGAGATGATGTCGTAAATTCTTTTCTGGTTTTAAACAAATCTAAAACACTTTAATAAATCCCGAAAAATGTTCAACACTTCAAAAAAATCATAGAAATTCAACCGTAGCTCAGATTGAAATAATTTATATATGAAAAGTTATCAGAAAAATATGAAAAATCTGTTTATGCCATGTTCACGCATGTTTGAACAAGTTAACCTCACTATTTAGGACAAAACATATAAATGACATTCTTTTGTTTTGGAGTTGGAAATGCTATATTTGCAATACTTCCACTTCAGTGAAATTATTAACTATTCAATTAGGTGAATTCCGTACCTCAACATGTCATGATCGTGTGTCATGTTTGTTGCATTGCATTGATTGTGTTGCTTCTTGTTTGTTGGTGTTTGTCCCCTCTCGGTAATAGATGACCCTGATGTTGTGATCATTGACACCTATGAAGAACAACACTATCCTCAGAAGTGCCAAGCAAGCAACCCCCCTTGATCACTCTGATACAATCCCAGTCACTCACTCTTGCTCTCTTTTACTACATTAGGACAACAAACAATTCAATTGGTACATGTTGCGGTTGTTGATCCCATTCCTGTGCATGGCCTCCACAGTAAATAGTTAAACCTTCTAGCATGAGTAGGAATTGCCTGAGCCATGTTGTGACTACTGATCCATGCTTTATGGTTATGCCTGCTATGCTTAGAGTTGTGTCGGATCAGATACATCTAGGTGATGAATTGGAATGGTTGTGTTCATCTCCTACTGTGTGAGAGCTAAGTGTGTGAACACGATTTGGTAAAGGTAGCGATGAGAGGCCATGTATGAGTACATGCTGGGTTGTCCCATCGGGACCATCATTAGGAACCGAGTTCTTTGTTTGTGATCCAAGACAGTTACTACCACACATGGGGATCCTTAATTGACTCTCTCTACTTATTAATCACCTTCTTCTCTGTCCAGGAGTTGCAACAAGTTTCTCGTGTTCGTAGGATATATGTTGGAGGCCGTGCGTTGCACTGACCTTAGGGGTGGGCTATGATGCGGTATAGACACCATGTCATGTTGTACCAAGTGGCATATGAATGGTGGGCTTGGGAACCCTGCACACATCATTTGGGGCCTTAACGAAAACTTCTGCCGGACTTCCTTGCGGGTCAATCTCAAATAGGTGATAAACCCGGACTAGAGTCTTGTGTGATTAGTCAGGTCATGGCAGACACCCTCGCCAGGCTTTCGCTAGAAGGTTGCCGAGATACAAGACGTGTACATAGTTGTAAGTGGGGAGAGCATGTGTGAAGAAGTACACCCCTGCAGGGTTAATGATCTATTCGGATAGCCGCGTCCTCGTATATGGACTACTTGGAAAGCTTACATTGTTCATAGACAAGTGTAAATGGATACTCTAAAATGTGCAAGATAAGTGTGGGTGCTACGGATGGCCTTCTCGTAGGGGGACGGGGTAGAATCTATAATGGGGTATTGATAGGGTGAATAAGTGGACTCTCTGCGCTCTCTCACCCCAAAGAAAATACTGGTAGTCGTAGAATACGATAGCCACCAAGTCAAAGCTGGTGTGCTGCAGTTAAACTCCACAATGCCATTCTTGATACTGATGCATTAGTAGTTGGCTCTGATGTAAGGCTTGCTGAGTACATTTGTACTCACGCTTGCTTAATTTATGTTTTTTGCATAGGAGACTTCAGTCTCACTAGTAGTTCCATGTGGGCTTCGACAAATAGCTTGGGAATCCCGGACAGAGGTCTGGTTCCTATGGAGGGTCTTGTAGATAGTCAGGCTTCTCAGCCTTTTCTTTTGTAGTTGTATGTACTCAGACATGTTATGCTTCCATTGCTTATATGACTTTGTATGTTGGGTCATGCGACCCATGTTTGTAATATCATGTTATGAACGGCTCCTTGGAGCCTCTTAAATAAATACTCCATCGTAGAATTATGTTGTGATGCCATGTTGTATCTACACACATCATGCATATTGTGTGTATGTATTGAAATGCATTGGAATGTGTGGGATTCTACACCTAGTCTTATGCCTTTGGTAGCCTTTCCTATATGGAAATGCCTCCTAGTGCTTCCAAGTGAGCCTTTGTAGCTCGCTACTCCTCTGGAACACATGGATTGACCGGCATGTTTCCTTGCTTGCTCCCATGTCTGTCCCTATGGAAAAATGTCACGCGTTGTTCCTTTAAGTCTATGTAGCTTGCTACGACTTGGGTTCATACGGTGATGTCTGACACATGCATTGTTAGGTTACCTATGCTGCCCCAGTACGTTTGTGTGACCTTTCTTTATTACTAGTCATATCGACCCTGGTTCTCGGTCATATGGATGCTAGCATCACAATCATATATGTAAGATAAAAGACGCAAACGGTCCCGCCCAAGGTAAAAGTGGCAGCCATGGGTTACTGTGCATTAGGCTGCAAAGTGATATGATGTATCTTATGCTAGATCGGTGTGACTTAGGATGGGGGAACCCAACAGGGCCCGACTGTTAATGACCCGCGGGGTTAATTTGCGGAGCTGTTATCGTCTAATGATGTGCCACATCATCTCACTAGAGTTAAACACCAGTGAGCACATCCGACGACAGAGGCACATCAGGATCGAGCTACGGGCAACCATTTGCCTTGCCATTTGCATCTACGAGTTGCTGGGGTTCACTCTCATCCAATGGAGCAAGCAAAAAGAGTTGGGGTGAGTTGTGGTTGTGACAGTGACAACGACCAAGGCAATAGTGCTTTGCTGATCTATGGCTCTAGGCGAGAGCATTGAACACAAATGTGTGACCAAATGGTCACCGGAGTGAGATCGGGGATGAGCTCATGCGATGGCGAATCCCGGGCATGGCGGCGCAACTAGCTAGGGGATGAATTCGACCATGGGAGCAGGTTGGAAAGAAAGAGATGCTCACGGTGAGTCGAATGGAGCCGAGGACGAGGCCGGGGAAGCTCGTACATCAGAGCTCTCGGGTGGTCGCATGGAGCAGGGGATAGAGATGGAGAGGGTGTGAGCAGGGCAAGGGGAAAGAGAGAGGAGGTCATGGGGGGTCTCACTATGATGGATGGGCCTGGGTAGGCAAGCAGGAGGTGGCGCAGGGAGCACTGATACGTCTCCAACGTATCTTTAATTTTTGATTGCTCCAGGCTGTTATATTATCATTCTTGGATGTTTTACCATCATTTTATAGCAACTTTATATCATTTTTTGGGACTAACCTATTGACATATTGCCCAGTGCCAGTTGCTATTTTTTTACTTTGCAGAATATCCCTATCAAACGGAGTCCAAACAAAGTTAAAGTTTTTGGAGATTTTTTTAGACCAGAAGACAACTTGGGGGCCAAGAAAGGACCAGAGGGGAGGCCCGTGGGGACCACAAGACCCAGAGGCGCGCCCTGGTGGGTTGTGGGGCTCATGGGGGTCTCCTGCATCGCCTCTTCGCTATATGAATACCCAAATATTCCAGAAACCCTAGGGGAGTCGATGAAACACAATTCCAGCCGGCGCAAGTTCCAAAACCACAAGATCCAATCTAGAGCCCTATTTCGGCACTCTGCCGGAGGGGAACATGATCATGGAGGGGTTTATCATCCTCATTGGTGCTCCTCTAATGATGTGTGAGTAGTTCACCATAGACCTACGGGTGCGTAGGCAGTAGCTAGATGGCTTCTTCTCTCTTTTTGATTCTCAATACAATGGTCTCTTGGAGATCTATTTGATGTAATGACATTTTGCAGTGTGTTTGTTGGGATCCGATGAAGTTCGAGTTTATGATCAGATTTTTATCCATGAATATTATTTGAGTCTTCTTTGATCTCTTATATGCATGATTATTTATAGCGTCGTATTTATTCTCCGAATCTTTGGTTTAGTTATGCCAACTAGATTGATTTTTCTTTCCATGGGAAGAGGTGCTTTGTGATGGGTTTGATCTCCAGTGACAAAAGGGGTAGTAGGCACGCATGTATTGTTGCTTATAAGGATAACAAGATGGGGTCTATTCCTACATGAATAGAGCTTGTCTACATCATGTCATCGTTCTTATTACATTACTTCGTTTCTCCATGAACTTAATACACTAGATGCATGTTGGATAACGGTCGATGTGTGAAGTAATAGTAGTAGATGCAGAATCGTTTCGGTCTACTAATATTGGACTTGATGCCTATATATTGATCATTGCCTTGGATATTTTCATAATTATTTTTTCTTCTATCAATTGCCCAACAGTAATTTGTTTACACACCGTGTGCTATTTCTCGAGAGAAGCCACTAGTGAAATCTACGGCCCCCGGGTCTATCTTTTATCATATTTGCTTTCCGATCTATTTTTGCCGCATGTTTTTCAGATCTATATTTCCAAAAACCCAAAAATACCTTGCTACACTTTTTCGGATCTATCTTTTATCATATTTGCTTTCAGATCTATTTTTGCCGCATGTTTTTCAGATCTATATTTCCAAAAACCCAAAAACACCTTGCTACACTTTTTCTTTACTAATTTTATTTTGTGTTTGTGCGAGATCTATTTACCCAAACTCGTACAAACTGATCTATCTTTTTCCCAAGGAGGGATTGACAACCCCTCTTACGCATCGGGTTGCAAGTATTTGTTCTTTCTGTGGAGGTACTGTTTACATAGTGTTGCTTGGTTCTCCTACTGGATTGATACCTTGGTTTCATAACCGAGGGAAATGCTTACTATAGTTGTGCTGCATCATCCCTTCCTCTTGGGGAAATACCGACGCAGTCTAGCCACGCGAAAGGAATTTCTGGCGCCGTTGCCGGGGAGACATCATCTAAAGGAAACATGCCCTAGAGGCAATAATAAAGTTCTTATTTCCTTATTTCATGATAAATGTTTATTATTCATGCTAATATTGTATTAACCAGAAACTTGATACATCTGTGGATACATAGAAAAAAAATCGTGTCCCTAGTAAGCCTGATGCGGAGCATCCCTCGCTCATCCACATGGAAGTACCTACATCTCCCTCAACACCACTTGGACCCATGACAAGAGCTCGAGCAAAGGCTATTGAAGATAAGGTGAACTCTCTCCTCTCCGAACTCCATCTCTCTACCCACGAGACATGGCTACTACCTCATACGGAGACTCTGTGCATGATCAGGTACTTGGAGGAGAGCCATGGGACGGCTACATCCAATGGCCAAGGTGGCGAGGACACCAAGCGTGAAGATCAAGAGGAAGGACTTCTTTGGAAGCTACAGGACCCGGACGTACATCCAGGCACGGACGTCCGACCCCTGGAAGGTGCTACAGCCGAGAGAAGGGAGGCAGGCCAGAGCTCCAGGTTATGGAGGACCGGCCGAGCCGGGACGACCAGACACTCCCAGGCTCCGGACGACCGAGCCCCTACGGACGTCCGTGCCAATGACCATAGAACGGAAATTACGACAATTTGAAGGCTTTCGGACGACCGTGCGCCTGCCAACAGAACTGAATCTATGGTCATCCGAAGGACCCCAGACGTCCGGGACCACGCGAGCCTCCGGACGACCGGCGCCCCACGGATGTTCGGACCCTGGCTGCGTCCAGCTGCGGGATGAGTCCCATGTACCCCTTCACTTCGCCCCTCTTTTGCACTAAGACTATTATAGACCACTCCCACCTCCTAGATAGGGTTAGCATTGTGATAGCTCATTGAGATAGAGCATTGCTCATCCGTACCGGATCTACTCCACGTGAGGGACCGCGCCTCTTCGGAGAAGATCCATTCGGATTCAAGGCCTCCATTCAGAGAAGATAATCAAGACCTCCTCACGGAGAAGAACGGTTACTATTGTATCTCCCTTTGTTGACTTTGGATCTCGTGATACTTTGTGCTTTCGGTGATCTAGCCCTTGTGTGATCGATTCCTTGTCGGTTGAGTGTTTCTCTCATTTTCCCCCATGATTTCCCTTGTGTTCTTCCGCATGTTCTTCGTGTTTCCCCATAGGAACCACTCCAAACATGAAAGATCGTCCCCTAGGGTTCCGCCCTACATCATCTTGGTATCATGAGCCGCGTTGATCACGTTTTTGGAGCCCCTACCCCGTGTTTTCTAGCTTGATTTTGTTGTTTTCTTCCTAAATCCTAAAATTCCCCATCAAAAATACCCCCCAATTTTTTTTTCTGATTTGTTGGTGAGTTGAAATTTTGTTGGATTTGGTCCATGGATTTGTGTTGCCACGTGTGGATCTAGCTTTTCCCACCCTCCCCACCCTTTTCCATCCACAAATCCGCTCGATTTCGACATCACCATCTCCCTCCTCCCCGAAATCGTGATGTTCATCCCGTGCCCGATTTTCGCCCAGGACACGGACGACCGGACCCAGCCGGACGTCCGATGACTTCCGGACGACCATGACCACCCAGACGTCCGAGCCACTCTGACGAAACTGAATTTTGTTCAGTTCAGACACCACCACACCCACCATCCACCACATCTTCCAAACCCACATACACCACCATCATCCCCCAATACCTCCTATGAAGATTTTGACACGTTTTGGTCTTTGAGATTTTGAGTTGTGGCTCCCGTGTCCTATTATGTTTCAGCTATATAGGTACGGTTCGACTTCATCATCACCGCGGCTCATCTTTGCAAGGGTCTGATCATCACCAAGGACGGTAACCTCGACGACATCTTTGTCATACCTTGCAATTGCATTCATACCCACATAGCCTTACTTTTTTGTAGCTTACCCATCGAGACTAGCCATTGAGTATTGCCGGCAACATGACTTATGCACATTAGTGATCATACTCCATAGCATACATACCATACCATCGTGGTGCATATCTCGGCATCAACTTGTGTGTCACAAAGTTGTAATTGCATACACAATTGGTTCGTGAAGTTCTGCATGAGAAAAGAGCTCAAAAGTGAAAGAGCCAACCAAGCTTTTAAGCAAAGAGGAAAGATAAGCAAAGAGCTTATGAGCAAGAACCATAACATCATACCACATTAAGATTGTCATACTCGATCATCTTGGATCATAGCACCGAAATACCATACATATAACATACTTGGATGGAGAGCGTTGCATTTTTGCCTAGTAGGTTGTGCACAAGTTCCGTATCCGCCTATTGTGAAATCGTGCTAGCGTCTCTCGTGTATTGTGCAACAAGAGCATTTTCGTGGATTCCACATTTTGGCTCACTTTCGGTTTGCACAATCCCATTTATCTATTTGTGTGTGTGTTTCCGTGTGCCCCTATTTGCTTGGTCTACTTGTTGCATTTGCAAATTTGTGGATCTTTTCCAACATTATTGAAGCTCACTTACGATTGCATCAAATTTTGTGCCACCATCCTAACCAAGCTCCACCATAAGCTTTTACTTGTGTAGGTGTGAGAACCGACAAGAATTGGTACCAATAGTGCTATTTCATTGTCCGCATTTGAGTAAACTTGATTCATCGTCAACATCGGCCAAGGAACATTGGTATAAGTTCTTCTCTTTCTACCACTCACATTTTGCTTGCAATGATGGATAGGCCGAGTACTTCTACCAACCCACTCTTCATCGAGCAAGACGATGACATGTCATCGTACTTCACCAAGAACCACCTCTTTGGTGCACAATGAGCGTTACATCAAGAGCAACAAGCTATGAACGAACGCATCGTCAACCTCGCCACCGACTTGCGACTCTCCAAGCAACGTACCAAGGACTACTTCGACAACAAGCTCGATGCGCACAAGCAAGAGAACAATGCAAGGATGGAAGAGATCCGCGCCTTGTTGGTGAACCGGCCTCCTTCAACTTCTTCATACTCAAGACGGAGCCACTCAAGTCGACACTCCGATGACTCCTTCTCTGGCTCAAGTACACCATCGTCGAACACTTTTCGACGAGCCGCGCGTCAAGACCATCATGCATCTCGCAACCTGCTACATGACAATCATTCACAAGAGCAAGTCGATGAGAAAATCCCTCGTCCTCACTCAAACCAAGTCGTTTTTGCTCAAGCTCAAGAACGACAACGACAACGGTGCCACGAGGAAGAACGAGCGCGTCTACACCAAGAGGAGCAAGACGCCGAGGCTCAACGTGTTCAACAACAACAACGAGAAGCGCAAGCTCTTGAGGCGCAACGTGCCCTTCAAGAATCAAGTCGGGCCATCACAAACCGCAATCGTGAACAGCGCAATCAAGAGGAAGCCCTTCGAGAAGAAATCCAAGAGAGGAACTACCAACCGCGAGTGCAACATCAAGTTCCTCAAGCTCCTTCACAAGCTCGTCAAGCTCCACCTCAACCTCAAGTTCAACAAGAGCAAGTTGATCATGGACTTCCTCCATGCCAAGAGCAACATGAGGATGATTACCCTCCACATCAAGGGCCTCAGCATCACCATCGCCAACAACACAATGAAGAGCAACGCTATGGCAAGCTCAAATTCACTACGCCCAAGTTCAATGGAAGCAATGATCCCGAAGAATACCTCTCATGGGCATTGAAGGTCGACAAAATCTTTCGTTTGCACAACTATGAGGAAGAGAAGAAGATCGCTATGGCATCACTTGAGTTCCAAGACTATGTGCTCATATGGTGGGAACAAGTCCTTGAGCGCCGAGAAGCAAGAGGTGAACCACCTATCACCACTTGGGCTCAAATGAAGGATGGCATGCGAGCACATTTTGTGCCTACCTACTACAACCGCGAACTCTTCAAGAAACTCCAACTCCTCAAGCAAGGAACAAGGAGTGTTGAAGAATACTACAAGGAAATGGAGATAGCCATTATTCGAGCCAATGTCACAGAAGATGATGAGCAAACTATGGCAAATTTCTTGAATGGAGTCAATCATCCCATCAAGAAGATTGCCGATTTCCAACCCTACTCCAACCTCATAGAGCTCGTGCATCAAGCTACAAAGGCGGAACTTTAAGTGCAAGATGACTTCAAGTACGCCAAGTACTCATCCAAGACCTACGGCTTCTCCAACAACCAAGCTTCAACAACTCCTCCAACCTCTACATCAGCCAAGCCTTCTCCAAGCAACGACGACAAGTTAAGTTACAAGAAGACTTCGTCAACTTCAAGTCGCCTTCCTCCTACTACAAGCAACATCAAGCCGCGTGCTTCATCATCTACTCCGACCGATGAGACCGTCAAGACAAGCTCCTTCAAGTGTTTCACTTGCGGCGGCCGAGGCCACAAGTCATATGAATGCACAAACAAGCGCACCATGATCGTCAATGACAATGGCACCTACGACTCCATGAGTGATGAGGAGATGTAAGCTCTTGAGCAAGTGGCCATGCACCGGCACATGAACGAGGATGAAGATGATCAAGTCTTTTGTGATGAGGATTCGAGCCCCGCTCTCGTTGTCTCCAAGGTCTTGACTCTTCAACATCAACAAGAAGATGACCAACAATGCCACATCTTCCACACAAAGGCCAGCATCAATGGAATGTCCGTCAAGGTCATCATCGATGGAGGTAGTTGTCACAACTTGGCAAGTGAAGAACTATGCTCCAAGCTTCAATTGGTCAAGATGAAGCACCCGCACCCATACAAAGTTCAATGGCTAAGTGACTCCGGCACTATACGAGTTGAGCATACGGTCCAAGTCTCCTTCAAAATTGGTGCATATGAGAACACTTTGGAGTGTGATGTCGTCCCAATGTCTGTTTGCCACCTCCTTCTTGGTCGACCATGGCAATTCGACCGTGGTGTCATCCACAACGGGCGTACCAATCACTATAGCTTCAAGATGAAAGGGAAAGAGTATGTGCTACGACCTATGTCTGCTAGTCAAGTGATAGCCGACAAGCAAGCCACCCATCATGGAGAGAAGAGTGAGAAAGTGATCCACCAAAAAGTGAGTGAGAGCCACAAGCCAAACTTGAGCGCCCCTTCGCCTAGAGAGAAAAACATAGTCCTATTCGCCACAAAAAGTGACATGAGAGAAGTGTGTGAGAACCCATCGAGTGTTATGCACTTTGTCCTTGTTTGCAGGGATGGGGAACCAAAAACTACCTCTCACGAGCTACTTTTAGTGTTTCGATCACTTTTGCAGGAATTCCATGATGTTTTCCCCGATGAGCTACCTCCGGATCTACCTCCTCTACGAGGCATTGAGCATCGAATCGGCCTCATCCCCGGAGCGCCTCTCCAAAACAAAGCTCCATACTGCGTCAACCCCGAAGAAACTAAGGAGATCCAACAACAAGTAAAACAACTAATCGACAACGGTAATGTATGTGAAAGCTTAATTCCTTGTGTTGTTCCCGTTATACTTGTGCCTTAGCAAGATGGAAGTTTTCGCATGTGTTCCGATTGTAGACCCATCAATGCTATTACCGTTCGCTATAGGCATCCCATTCCTCGCTTAGATGATATGCTTGATGAACTTAGCGGTGCCGCCTTTTTCTCAAAAATTGATCTTAAAAGTGGCTATTATCAAATCCACATACAAGAGGGTGATGAATGGAAAACTGCTTTCAAAACCAGATTTGGCTTATACGAGTGGTTAGTAATGCCTATGGGTTTATCGAAAGCTCCTGGTACTTTCATGCGTCTTATGCATTTTGTGCTTCGACCTTATATTGGAGTCTTTGTTGTGGTTTACTTTGATGATATTCTTGTGTTTAACAAATCCATGAAAGAGCATCTTAATCATGTTAGGGCTGTTTTGCAAACGCTTGGCAAGGAACATCTTTATGCCAACTTGAAAAAATGCATGTTTGGTGTTGACAAACTAGTTTTCTTGGGTTTTGTTATCTCTTCCAAGGGTGTCCATGTTGATGAATCTAAAATCAAAGCAATTAAAACTTGGCCCCAACCCACCAATTTGCAACAAGTGCGTAGCTTTCTTGGTCTTGCGGGTTTTTATCATTGCTACGTGAAAGACTTTAGCACTATTACCGTTCCTTTGCATGGTTTGAGTAAGAAGAATGCTCCTTCTGTTTGGGGATCTTTGCAATCCACCGCTTTTGATGAACTCAAGTCTTTGCTTACTCATGCTCCAATTCTTGCTTTACCCAACTTTGACAAAACTTTTGAGGTTCATTGTGATGCAAGTGGTACCGGAATTGGTGGAGTTTTGATGCAAGAAAAATGAGCCATTGCATATTTTAGCGAAAAACTCTCCGGTGCTCAACTTAACTATCCCATCTATGATAAAGAATTGTATGCTTTAGTGTGTGTGCTACATGTTTGGGAACATTATCTTAGACCTCATGAGTTTGTCATCCATACCGATCATGAAACGCTTAAGTACTTAAAAGGTCAAACTAAGTTGAACAAGCGTCATGCCAAATGGAGTGAATTTATCGAATATTTCCCCTATGTGATCAAGTACATTAAGGGTAAGGAAAATGTAGTTGCGGATGCACTCTCACGCATATGCACGCTTGTCACTAAACTTGACTTGAATGTTATTAGTTTTGAGCACATAAAAGACTTGATTGCTAATGATCCATCTTTTGCTACACCTTATGCTAAATGTTTGACGCATACATCTTGGGAACAATATTACATCAAGGATGGTTATCTTATGAGAGCTAACAAACTATGCATTCCCGAGTCTTCTCTTTGTTTTCTCCCTTTGCAAGAAGCTCATGGAGGCGGACTCATGGGACATTTTGGATGCGACAAGACATTCACCACGCTCTCCAAGAACTACTTTTGGCCCAAGATGTTCCACGACGTCTCACGCTTCATGAACCGATGCTCCACATGTCGCCAAGCTAAGTCTAAAGCTCAATCACATGGGCTTTACATGCCTCTTCCTATTCCTTATCAACCTTGGGAAGACATTAGCATGGATTTTGTACTTGGGTTGCCTAGAACTCAAATTGGAAAGGATTCCATGTTTGTTGTTGGGGACCAATTCTCTAAAATGGCACATTTCATTCCTTGCAACAAGATAGACGATGCTTCACATGGCAAATCTCTTTTGTACGGAAATCTTGCGCCTCCATGGAGTTCCAAAGACAATCGTCTCCGACCGTGACGTCAAGTTCTTGAGTTACTTTTGCAAGACGCTATGCGCCATGCTCGGAATCAAGCTCTTGTTCTCATCCGCATACCATCCTCAAACCGACGGCCAAACGTAGGTGACGAACCGGACACTCTCCACTCTACTTCGCGTGTTGATCAAGAAGAACATCAAGGAGTGGGAGGCATGTCTACCCATCGCCGAGTACGCCTACAACCATGCAAGACATTCGACTACTGGCAAGTCCCCCTTCGAGGTCGTCTATGGCTTCAACCCATTGTCCCCATTGGACATTCTACCTCTTCCTCTACAAGAGCGCACCAACATGGATGCGAGTGCACGGGCAAGCTACATCAAGAAGATGCATGAGGATACAAGGCACACCATCGAGCGCCAAGTACAACGACTAGCGACCAAGCTCAACGTCAACAAGCACCCCATGATCTTCAACATTGGCGATATCGTGTGGCTACACCTTCGCAAGGACCGCTTCCCCAACAAACGCAAGTCCAATCTTCTACCTCGAGCTGATGGACCCTTCAGGGTGCTAGCACGCTACAACAACAACGCCTACAAGATCGACCTCCCACGAGACAAGTACAACGTGAGTGACATCATGAACGTCACGGACCTCGCGCCATACCATGGTGATGAAACTTTTGATCCGAGGACGGATCTTTCCCAAGGGGGGGGGAGATGATACGGAGCATCCCTCGCTCATCCCCATGGACGTACCTACATCTCCCTCAACACCACTTGGACCCATGACAAGAGCTCGAGCAAAGGCTATTGAAGATAAGGTGAACTCGCTCCTCTCCGAACTCCCTCTCTCCAATCACGAGACATGGCTACTACCTCATACGGAGACTCTATGCGTGATCAGGTACTTGGAGGAGAGCCATGGGACGACTACATCCAATGGCCAAGGTGGCAAGGACACCAAGCGTGAAGATCAAGAGGAAGGACTGCTTTGGAAGCTACAGGACTCGGAAGACCGTCCAGGCACGGACGTCCATCCCCTGGAAGGTGCTACAGCCGAGAGAAGGAAGGCATGCCAGAGCTCCAGGTTACGGACGACCGGCCGAGCCCGGACGACCGGACACTCCCAGGCTCCGGACGACCAAGCCCCTACGGACGTCCGTGCCAATGACCACAGAATGGAAATTATGGCAATCCGAAGGCTTCCGAACGATCGTGTGCCTGCCAACAGAACCTAATCTACGGTCATCCGAAGGACCCTGGATGTCCGGGACCCCGCGAGCCTCTGGAAGATCGGTGCCCACGGACGTCCGGACCCTGGCTGCGTCCAGCTGCGGGCTGAGTGCCATGTACCTGAAAGTGCGTTATGTCGACTTGAGGGGGGGTGAATAGGCGATTTTTATGAATTCTTCACTGAGGAATTTGCCGGTGAGGAAATTCCTTAGCGAAGAACTATTAGCAGCGGAATAAGTACTCGAAGTAAGCATAACAGAATACAAGCATGGTCATCATGATGAAATGAAGACTAGCACAGAGTACAGAAAGCGTAATCACAGGATAACACAAGATGAAGACAAACAGACTGAAGAAATTGAACTGAGGAAATTGAGAAAGTCTTCAGTCAAAGTCTTCAAACACAGATATGAACAAACACTCAACACAGTAATGAGGAAGTGAAAGGGTTGAGGAAATAGAACCAGTTAGGTTGGTGAAGACAATGATTTGGTAGACCAGTTCCAACTGCTGTCTCAGTGGTATGTCTGGTTGGAGCGGCTGAGTATTTAAACTCGAGGACACACAGTCCCGGACACCCAGTCGCTGAGCACGCAGCTCAGGACACCCAGTCCTCACTGTATTCTCCTTGAACTAAGGTCACACAGACCTCGTCCAATCACTCGTGGTAAGTCTTCAGGCGACTTCCAAACCTTCACAGACTTGGTCACTCGGCGATCCACAATTCCTCTTGGATGCTCTAGACCTTGACGCCTAACCATCTGGAAGAAGCACAGTCTTCAAAGGTAACAAGCGTCGGATCCACGCAGGATCAATTTCTTCAGTGATGCTCAATCACTTTGGGTTTGTAGGGGTTTGGTTTTGGGTTTTCCTCACTCGATGATTTTTGCTCAAAGTCCTCGAAGGATGGGTTGCTCTCAAATGACAAGTGTCAAGTTCTCTCGGAGCAGCCGACCAGCTAGTGGTTGTAGGGGGGCGGCTATTTACAGCCTAGGGAGCAGCCCGACATGATAAGACATAAATGCCCCTCAATGATATGACCGTTAGGTGGATAAGATATGTTGGGACAGCTGGCGCGCAGCACAGCAACGGTCGGAAATTTGACTCTCAAATTCCTCAGGGCTATCATGTTCCTCACTGTGTAGGTAATTCGCACTGACGAATTCCTAACTCCTCAGTCAGAACAAATTCATCAGCGACCAGAAGAACTTTGTCTCTGTCACTAAAGAAAGTGACTGAACTGTATGAGATTTCCAAAGGCTTCACTCGAAGGGGTTGGTAGGCGTAGGATTTTGAGTTGAGCATCATATGGCAATTTTTCCTTAATATTTCCTCGACCCCCTTTAACAGTACGGTGTTTCCTATGACTCAAGAAAGAGAAAATGAAACTATGAAAACAAAAGTCTTCACGCTTCATGTTCCACAAATGAATACCAAGTCTTCAAGGTCACACCAATTTCTTCACTTTCAAAGTCTTCAGAAAGTCTTCAGAATATCAAAGTCTTCAGTTGAAGAACTTTATTTTTAGGGGTCGACTTTCTCTGTAACTATCAAACTCCTCATAGACTTATAGACCTGTGTACACTCACAAATGCATTAGTCCCTTAACCTATAAGTCTTCAATACACCAAAATCACTAAGGGGCACTAGATGCACTTACAATCTCCCCCTTTTTGGTGATTGATGACAACATAGGTTAAGTTTTCAACGGGGATAAACATATGATGTGTATACACTGATATTGAGGAATTTGATTACAAGATATAGAAGAACTCCCCCTGAAGATGTGCATAGTTAGGAATTTGCTTTTGAGGCAATGCACATTTGAAGAGTTGAATCATGGAGATCTCCCCCTATATCTTGTAATTCATACACGCATTTGATATATAATATGAAGAATTTGAAATGCATGATGAAATATGGTGCCTGATGAGATTCAGCATGCGTGCAATGTCATTAACGAGGAATAAGCATGCAAAGCATAATGCAACAAAAGTATCAGCGCACCATCGGGTTTAAGATTACAACTCGATCCAAATAAAAGTTTCAGAAGAACGAGAGTTGTAACTTAAAAAATGCCCTTAATATAGACCCGCTTGAAGACTAACTCAGATTTCTCCCCCTTTGTCATCAAATGACCAAAAGGATTGAAACTGAGGACTAACGCCCCTGAAGAATTTCAAGTTGATGGAGGAGCGCCAGCATTGTCGGGGTTGTTTGTTGTAGCAGGGCCTGCCGCAGTGTCATCCAAATCTTCATACTCATCAGTGTCACGCGATGAAGAATAAGAGCTGGCCACCAGTGGAGGAATTTTGACCCTCTTGAATTTCTTCGTAGGAGGTGCAGACCAGTCAAATTCTTCCTTGAGACCCATAGCCTTCAGTTCTTCAGCGCTATAGACATGAGTGAGGACAGCCCAGGTGCGGTTGAAGGTTTCATGAAGGTAGTATTGGTTCTTCTTCACTGCATTGTGTGTTGAGGTCATATTGTGAAGAAGTGCACCAAACTGACGCTTTACCCATTTGTGATTGCGATCGACCTTCTGATGAAGACTGAGGAGTAACTCACGGTCAGTCATCACCCTGGGAGCTATGGCTTGAGGATTTTGCTTGGCTAAGGTATTTGTGGCAGAGTCATGTGTGGCAGAATCGTCATTGGTAGAGTAAGATGCAGCCTTGTGAAATTGACCATCCAATGGACGAATGCCTTCATCGATCACAGCAGTGGCCTTGCCTTTATCATCAGCTGATGAAACTGTCCGTTTGAGGACTTCAATGGGAGGAAAGTAGCTACCGTGGTTCAGAGTGTCAGCTTTGTAATTCAGTGAAGATCTTGCCCTGATGAATCTCATAATCCAAGGAGCATAGGGCTTCAGCTCGAATGGTGACATAGCAATATTGGCCAGAGTCCTCATGAAGAAATCATGGAAGTTGACGGGAACGCCATGAATGATGTTGAAAAGCATATTCTTCATGATGCCAACGACTTCTTCATCATTTGAGTCGTGGCCTTTGATAGGACTCATTGTCTTCGTCAGAATTCGATAGACAGTCCGAGGCACATAGAGTAATTCCTTAACAAGGAATTTGGTTCGTGGGGCCTGCCTTGGCTTCAAAGGCTTCATCAGCACTTGCATATAGTGATTTGAAAGTTCTGGTTCGTTGTAGACACAACGAGCACCATCAAGTGGAGGACTGAGTGGTAGAGCATGAAGCAATTCAGTTACTGGTGCCTTGTAGTGAGTATTTTCAGACATCCAGTCTAATACCCATGAGTTCACGTCTTCAGCATCTCCGGTGATGTGCAGAGTTGCATAGAATTGAAGAATGAGTTCTTCATTCCAGTCACAGATATCAGTGCAGAAATTCAGAAGTCCTGCATCGTGAAGAACACTGAGGACTGGCTCAAAGCCGGACAGAGGCTCCATGTCCACATGAGGAATATGTGCATGATCGAAGACTTTGTCTTTGTTGAAGAGCACTGAGGAATAGAAATTGGCTTGGCTGGCAGTCCAGAAACGCTTCTTCCTTATGCGAGCAGAATCATATGGATTATAATCAGTGAAGAATACGTGCTCGGCAAAGAAATCTTCAGCCTTGAACTTCTGTTTTCTTGAGAACGGATTCTTTGGCTTTGGCAGAGGGGTGTCAGTGAGTTGCATCACCACCTCAGGAATCGCGAGCTCAGGTTCTTCAGGCTGAGGAATTTCTTGTTCCTCAACAGGTGCAGTCTGAGGATCAGCAGCAGAAAGTTCATTAGCACTAGTGGCTGGAATTTCTTCATGGACAAGTGGGATGAGTTTCTTCAGAGCCCATTTGAACAGTTGGAGCAGGGGACTGAGGTATCTGTTGGATTGGGGTGAAGAGTGGAGAATTTGGATGCTGACTTTCCCAAAAGTCATCGTTCATCACTGGTGTTGTGCTTCCAATATCAACATCTTTTTCAAGTTCCTCAACACCGGCCTCTTCAGCTGTGAACTGAGGCATAGGCGAGGAAATGATTGGGGTTGAAGGGATTGCTTCCACTTTAATTTCTTCATCAATCTGCTCTAACGAAGCAGCAGAATGATTTTCTTCATCAGATCCACTTGGGATCTCATAGTCTTCTCCAAAAGGAACAAGGTCCTTTGATGGCATGGAGGAAATCGGAACAGCATCAATTAGATTTTCGAGTGAGCTGGTCATTGGCTTCATTTTCTTCGCAGCTGAAGAGTTTGACGCAGCTGATGCCTTCCTTTTCTTCACTGCAGCTCGCTCTGCAGCCTTGGTCTCCTTCACATCAGAAGTAGATGGAAGAATTGGAGTTGGTGTGGGCGCGGGAGGAGCTGAGGAATCTGGTTCATTTTCTTCAGGTGCAACTGATGCAGTTGCTCCGATCTCTTCAGTTTCTTCAGGCGCACCACTAGTGGATGCCCTGGCAATTTCTTCAGCGGCTGAAATTTCTTCACCAGCCCTGGAATGAGCATTTTCTTCAGCAGGCTGAAAGTCATCAGCGGTGCTGGCATGTTCTTCAGCAGGCTGAGCAGAGTCTGCAGCCTGAAGATTTTCTTGTTGCGATGGGGCTGCAACATTTGTGAATTTCTTCATCAGATTGACGAATCTTACTTTAGCTCCTTGCCAATCAGCATAGTAGGCATCAAAGTCTTTGCCGAGGGCTTGAATCTCAGACTGAGCCTGGAGAAGTTCCTCAGGTGTCATTCTGACAATGTTTTTCTTCAGGAGCTTCTCCTTTCTGTATTGAGCTTTCCTGATCTCTCTTGCCTTTTCAAACTTCCATTTCTCTTCAGTGATGAAATGGGTCAGCATGTGACTTTGACCAGGGGTCAGATGAAAATCAGGCATAGGGGTGTTAGGATCGTTGTGCCAGAGATCAATATAATCGAGGATTTTCCTTGGATCCAAAAGTAGTGGCACAGATGTGCCTTTGGCTCTAGCGGCCTTCACCTCTCTGTCTCTGATGATTTCTGCAAGTTCATCATCAGAAGCTTCATCATCAGAAGGCACATGGAATGCGACCTGTTTCTTCTTTGGACTTGGCCGAGGACCTCGTCCAGCTGTTGCTTTGGTCTTCAATAGTGTGGGGCCTGATGAGGAAATTGGTGCAGCTGAGGAACTTGCTGAAACACCAGAGGCAATCGAGAAACCAGCAGTCCTTTGACATGTAGCCAGATGCACAGGAGCTGAGGACTTTGAAGGAGCTGTTGAGGACTTTGGTGGAGCTGTAGCAGTGTGAGGAATTTGCCGTGAGGGCACTCTTGGTGAAGCACTTGGCTTACGAGCAGGCTTCTTTGGCATGGATTTCCTTGGTTTGACCGAGGCCTCAGTAGCAGTAGTAGTGGCAGAATCCTCATTGAATTTCTTCACTGCCTCCTTGGCTTGTCTTGCCAATTTAGCTTGGCGCTTAGTCCATTCTTCAGGAAAGTCCACACCACGTTTGATGCTTGTGGGGTCAGCTACTTGGCCAGGTGCCAATGGAGCTCTTGGGCATGGAGGATTGAGGGCGAATTTCCTCATGTACTTTGGAGTCACATATTTGTATTCCCTCCATTCCCTTGCCCATCTCCGTTCAATCCTCTGAATGCGCAGCTTGCGCTGATTTTTGTTTTCTTTGCCAAATTCTGCTTCATCAGGTGTGCAATAGTCAGCATAAATTTCCTCAGGGATTTCAAACGCAGTCATAACCTCAGGTTTCTTTCCTCCTTTCTGCGGCTTCTTACCGTCTGCTATATTCTTCAGTTGAGGAATTTGAACAATCGAGTTCTCTGAAGAAGTATGCAGTTTTTCTTCGAGGAACGCTGCAAATGAGTTAAGTTGATGAGAACCTAGTGATTCAGCAGCAGACATGAGTACCTGTGAACAGAGTACAGGTGCGAGGAATTCGGAGAGGTCATATGCGTTCTGAGAAGGTTTTTCGAAAAGAACAAGTTTTGAGGAATTTGACCAGATGAACCTTGAGGAATTTCACTAAGTGTTCTTGTCTTAGGTTCCAGAGTTGTACAGATCGAAGATCCACACAATTAGGGAATCTTGAAGAAAATGATTGCTTAGAGAAACAGTTCAAGATCATATGATGTGAGGTGTTCATATGTGTGAAGATTTGAAGAATAAACACCTTTGAAGATTTTCAGGAAATTTTGAGAATCAAAGTGAGTAATAAAAGTAACTTTTAATTACCCGAAGTGAAGAACACGACGAAATGAGAAGAACAGATGTGAAGTTCGTCAGGTTAGATCTCCCACGCCATAACTTGGCAGAGGAAGACAGCTACGGCAGCGGCGGAGTGAAGATTTCCGCGGTCGGCGTGAGTACGACAGCGACGAGGTCGAGGCAGCGAAGCTCTTCCTCACCGGCGATGATGGAGTAGCGGCGGCGCTAGGGTTTGAGGAGCTCGAGTGAGAGAGTAGCGATCGAGCGGAGTAAATGAAGTGAGGAAGGGGAGAGGGGTATTTATAGACACGGTGAAAAACTATTCGCCCGAAGATTTGGGATGAACGTGCCCCTGCCCTTTCTCCTTCTCGCGACATGTGTCACCCACGTACTGTGTAGTTGAGATTGTGTACGATCGTGGGTGAATAGAATAATGCATTGTGGGATGCGGAATGGTTTGAGCGGCAAAACCGAAAATTTGGATAAGATTTGTTCTAAAGTTTCGTTCGCAATTTCTTCAGCTGACAAGGACACAGTGAAGATTTTGAACGAGTTTCAAATAGAACGCATATGTAGAATTTGTGAATAGATTGGGTTGAGTATAGCATAGAGGGGGAAGGGTCCGATCACATTCACTTAGCAGAAAAAGCAACTTGAAGAAATAGCTATAAGTGAATGCTGTAGAGGACATAAACTCATATATATATATATATATATATATATATAGCCAATGAAGAAAAACGAAGGAAACAGTGAAGATTTTGAAAAGTTGAAGAATTTGACAAACTGAAGAATTTCAAAACTAAGGAAAAACTCAAATTGAAGATTTTCAACTTTTTGCGGTGGCGTGACCCACCGTATAAGAATGATGATTTCAGACACCGCGTACAATTGTCGTAGGGTTCTGAGAATGAAATTCTTCATTAATTTCCTCACACTTAGAGTGTTATTCTTCATTGATTGAAGAAAAACATTTCTTCATGTGTTGCACATCTAAGTCATCAATTTTGCATAAGTGTTAGGATGTGTGTCCTTTTCAAAGAACATTCGAAGATTCTAAGATATTTAGCTCACACCGCAACTTGCTAAATCTCTTCTCATCCAAGGGCTTAGTGAAGATATCAGCTAGCTATTCTTCAGTCTTCACGTGCTCGATGGAGATGTCACCCTTCAACACATGATCATGAAGAAAATGATGACGAATCTGAATGTGCTTTGTCTTTGAGTGCTGAACTGGGTTGTGAGCAATCTTGATGGCACTCTCATTGTCGCAGAGGAGAGGCACATTCTTCATGTTGACGCCATAGTCCTTGAGTGTTTGCTTCATCCAAAGCAGTTGAGCACAGCAAGAGCCAGCAGCAATGTATTCAGCTTCCGCAGTGGACAGTGATACGCAGTTATGTTTCTTCAAGGACCAACAGACCAAAGATCGTCCGAGGAAATGACAAGTGCCAGAAGTTGACTTGCGGTCCACACGATCACCAGCATAGTCAAAGTCAGAATATCCAATGAGATCAAAAGCAGATCCCTTGGGGTACCATAATCCTACTGTTGGTGTGTGAGCTAGATATCGAAGAATATGCTTCACAGCCTTATGGTGTGATTCCTTCGGTGCAGCTTGAAATCGGGCACACATGCAAACACTAAGCATTATATCTGGCCTAGATGCACATAAGTACAATAAAGAACCAATCATGGAGCGGTATACCTTGTGATCAAAGTTACCATTTTCATCAGTGCATAGATGGCCATTTGTGGGCATAGGAATTTTGACGCCTTTGCAATTTTGCATGCCGAATTTCCTCAGTACATCTTTGAGGTATTTCTCCCGAGATATGAATATGCCATTGCGCTGTTGACGAATTTGAAGACCTAAGAAGAATTTCAACTCTCCCATCATAGACATTTGCTATTCTTCACTCATCATATAGGCAAATTCATCACTATAACGTTTGTTAGTATAGCTAAAGATAATATCATCAACATATATTTGGCACACAAACAGTTCACCATCAGAAGATTTAGTAAAGAGAGTAGGGTCGAGTGAACCGGATGTGAAGCCATTCTTCATGAAGAATTCCTTCAATGTATCATACCACGCCCGAGGGGCTTGCTTGAGGCCATAGAGGGCCTTATTAAGTCTGAAGACTTTCTTAGGATTCTTTGGATCTTCAAAACCTGGGGGTTGAGCAACATATACTTCTTCCTCAAGCTTACCATTGAGGAATGCACTTTTCACATCCATTTGATATAAGATGATATCATGATGGTTAGCATAAGCAAGTAATATGCGAATAGCCTCAAGTCTAGCAACAGGTGCAAAAGTTTCATCAAAATCAATTCCTTCAACCTGTGTGTAGCCTTGAGCTACCAGTCGTGCCTTATTCCTCACCACAAGGCCATTTTCATCTTGCTTGTTGCGGTAGATCCACTTTGTGCCAATGATATTATGCTTGCGAGGATCTGGATGTTTGACCAGTTCCCAGACATTGTTGAGCTCGAACTGATGTAATTCTTCTTGCATAGCCTGAATCCACTCCGGCTCCAAAAATGCTTCATCTACCTTAGTGGGATCTGTGATAGAGACAAAAGCATAGTGCCCACAAAAGTTAGATAAATGTGAAGCTTTTGAGCCTGTGAGAGGACCTGGTGCTCTAATGTCATCGATGATCTTCTCCACTTGCACTTCTTTTGCAACGCGAGGATGAGCTGGTTGTCGCTGAGGAGTTTGATCAGCATTTTCTTCAGCACCATTTTCCTCAGCATTTTCTTCAGGTGTATCAGCTCGATGTTCTTCATGAACTGGAATGAATTCTTCAGCAAATTCTTCAGTCGGAATGACATCCTTAGTTGCCTTGAACTTGATGGAATCCTCAGGTGCTGGTTCATCTAACACAGAAGGTAGGTGCTCTCTTTGCGAGCCATTAGTTTCATCGAACCGCACATCTACAGTGTCAACAATCTTGTGAAGAACAATGTTGAAGACTCTGTAGGTGTGCGAGTCCTTTCCGTAACCAAGCATAAAACCTTCATGTGCTTTCAGTGCAAATTTAGAATTGTGGTGAGGATCTCTAATCCAACATTTAGCACTGAAGACTTTGAAATAACTCACATTGGGTTTCTTGTCGGTGAGGAGTTCATAGGCCGTCTTCTTGAAGAATTTGTGAAGATATACTCTGTTGATGATGTGGCATGCAGTATCAATTGCATCAATCCAAAAACGATGAGGCATTTTGTATTCATCAAGCATAGTGCGAGCCATCTCAACAAGAGTTCTGTTCTTGCGCTCCACGACGCCATTTTGCTGAGGAGTATAGGGAGCAGATAACTCATGAGTAATACCAAGTTCATCAAGATAGTCATCAAGACCGGAATTCTTGAACTCAGTTCCATTGTCACTTCTGATGTGCTTGATCTTCACACCAAACTTGGTTGAAGCCCTCGAGGAAAAACGTTCGAAGACTTCCTGCACTTCATGTTTGTAAGTAACAATGTGTACCCATGTATATCGAGAGTAATCATCAACAATGACAACACCATATAGAGATGCATCATTAGTGACTGCTGAGTAATGATTAGGTCCGAAGAGGTCCATGTGAAGCAATTCGAATGGATGAGTAGTGGTCATGATAGTCTTCGATGGATGCTTGGCCTTGGTCAGTTTTCCATCTTCACAGGCTCCGCATAAGTGATCCTTGAGGAATTTGACATTCTCAATGCCAATGACATGCTTCTTCTTCGCAAGCGTGTGCAAATTCCTCATGCCTGCGTGGCCAAGTCGTCGATGCCATAGCCAGCCTTCTGAAGCTTTTTCATGTAGACACACGGCTGGTTGTGGTCCTGTAGAGAAATCAACAATGATCTCCTCTCCTAAAGCCTTCGAAGACTTTGGAATTGTCAGCTTCCATAATCACAACACACTGGTACTTGCCAAAGACAACAACCATATCAAGATCACAAAGCATTGAGACTGACATGAGGTTGTATCCTAAGGACTCAACAAGCATGACTTTGTCCATGTGTTTATCCTTAGAGATTGCAACCTTACCAAGACCCAATACCTGACTTTTGCCTTTGTCAGCAAAGATGATGTGCTTCAGATGTGACGGTGATAAGGGAGCATCCATCAAAAGATTCTTGTCACCAGTCATGTGATTTGTCCATCCACTATCGAGGACCCATTCAGTGGCTTTGGGTTGATCATCCTGTAGATGAATTAGTGTAACTTACAATCTCATATGCTTCATCAATGAAGAATATGATATCAAGTTCATCAGATGAATTTCATCAAGCAGTAAATAGATATAGTAGTAGGAGGACGTGTGAAAGTTTATTCCATCATGATTCGCCTGCGTCCTTTCAGGCAATTTTGTCAGGTCCCCAGCAAATTCTTCAGAAGTTAAGGCACGTCTGGAGACCTGACCCTGCAGAAGAGATTAGTTCTTTTTCTTCACCACCAACATCTGAAGGGGTGGCAAGGAGTTCATCACTCTGCGAGCACCATACGAGAATGGTGGCATAGAAGCCAAACCATTTCGTTTCACATAAGAGGGTTAGGGTAAGCATATGAATAAGCAGAGAAATTCTTCGAGGACTTATGAACATAATGGTTTGAAGAGTAATGCAAATATTCATAGCCCTTAGCTCTACCCTGCGAAACAGAGTTGTTCGCACGATGATAATCATATGGGGACTTTGATCCATTTGAGGAATTTGATCCATATGAAGAATTTGATCTGGGGTTCCGGTTCTTCACTGGTGGTGTCATGAGGACATTCACCTGAAGACTTTCAAGGCACTTCTTGGGAACCCAGATTTTCTTCATGGGAGAACCGTTCCTGTAGTTAGTGCCAACATATCTAGCAAATACTTCACCATTCTGATTTTTGAACAGTTTATAGTTGGAGTCAAATGACTCATCAGAAGGATGAGGAGATTCACATGTAAAGCCAGATAAGTTAGATGGATCAACTGGAGGTCCCTTTGCAGCAACCCATGAGGTTTTGGGGTACTGCTCAGGCTTCCAATATGTTCCATCAACATTAAGTTTCCTCTCAAAGGCGATACCCTCTTTCCTAGGGTTTCTGTTGAGGATTTGCTTTTTAAGCACATCACAAAGAGTCTGATACCCTTTGAGGCTTTTGTACATGCCTGTCATGTACAATTCCTTCAGCCCTGCATCGTCAGTGATACTAGCATTGTCCTCAGATGAGGAATTAGTGATAGCAGAGGCAGGTGAAGAATTTGTAACAGTTGAAGCATTTGAACATTCAGGTGAAGAATTAGCAGATTCACATTCAATGCACTTTAAGCATGGAGGAACAAATTCTTCCTGAGAAGCGCTGATTTATTGAGCTAGTAATGAATCGTGCTCCTTCTGAAGATCTTCATAACTCACTCTTAGCTTCTCAAAATCTTGCTTTCTTTGAAGAAATTCATAAGAAAGTTTCTCATGATCAGATAAGAGAGTGTTATGATGACTTTGAAGGTTATCAAACCTAGACTGAAGTCTCTGAAGATTTTCAGTCAGGGCTTTAGTGCGATCCATTTCTTCACCCAACATATCATCACTTTTGTCTAGCATGTTTTGAACCTTTTCAAAAGCCCTTTGTTGTTTTACAGCAATCTTAGCAAGTTTAGAGTAGCTGGGCTTGAGATCCTCATCAGATTCATTTTCACTAGATTCAGAGGAGGTGTATTTGAGTACCTTTGCACCTTTTGCCATTAAGCAATAGGTGGGAGCGTAGTCATCATTATCTTCATCAGGCTTGTCGGTGGGGTCAGTTTCTTTAGTGTTGAAGATGGACTTGCTAACGAAAGCAGTAGTGAAGGCCAGACTCGCCACACCAGATTCGGATTCTTCAGACGCCTCCTCTTCCTCATGTTCCTCAGATTCAGCTTCAGAGTCCATTTCCTTGCCAATGAATGCCCGAGCCTTCTTGGAGCTGCTCTTCTTGTGAGATGAAGACTTCGAGGATTTTGATGACAAAGATTTTGACGATTTCTTCTTCTTCTTCGCATCATCAGAACTGTGATCCTTGTATTTCTTCTTCTTCAATTCCTTTTCCCACTGAGGACAATCTTGAATATAATGACCAGGTTTCTTGCATTTGTGGCACAGCCTTCTCTTATAGTCACTTGATGAGGAATCATTGCTTCTTGAGGATTTTCCAAAGCGACCACATCTTGAGAACTTCTAGAATTTCTTCATGAGCAGTGCTAGCTCCTGGCTCAATTCTTCAGGATCACCAAGGCTACTACCAGAATCCTCACATTCAGACTCAGACACAACCTTGGCCTTCAGGGCACGTGGTTTGCCATAGCTCGAACCATAGAGATCTCTCTTTTCAGCAAGCTGGAACTCGTGAGTATTTAGCCTTTCGAGGATATCGGCAGGATCAAGAGACTTGTAGTCAGCCCGTTCTTGTATAATCAGACCCAGAGTATCAAATGAGGAATCAAGCGATCTCAATAGTTTCTTCACCACCTCATGGTCAGTGATGTCAGTGGCACCGAGGGCTTGAAGCTCATTTGAGATGTCAGTGAGGCGATCAAAGGTTTGTTGGACATTTTCATTGTCGAGTCTTTTGAAGCGGTTGAAGAGATTCCGAAGAACATCAACTCGAGAGTCACACTGAGTTGAGACTCCTTCATTCACTTTGGACAGCCTATCCCAGATAGGCTTAGCAGTTTCCAAAGCACTCACTCTTCCATACTGTCCTTTACTCAGATGGCCACATATGATATTCTTCGCTTGAGAATCGAGTTGCTTGAATATCTTCACTTCAGTAGCGTTCAGTGAGGGTGAGACAGAGGGAACACCATTTTCCACAACATACCAGAGATCGTTGTCAATTGCCTCGAGATGCATTCGCATCTTGTTTTTCCAGTAGTGGTAGTCCGTCCCATCAAAGGTAGGACACCCAGCCGAGACCTTGATCATACCTGCGGTCGACGTAACTAAAACTCCAGGCGGTTAAACCAAAATCACACAGAATAAGGGAGTACCTTGCTCTGATACCAATTGACAGTGCGTTATGTCGACTAGAGGGGGGGTGAATAGGCGATTTTTATGAATTCTTCACTGAGGAATTTTCCGGTGAGGAAATTCCTTCGCGAAGAACTATTAGCAGCAGAATAAGTACTCGAAGTAAGCATAACAGAATACAAGCATGGTCATCATGATGAAATGAAGACTAGCACAGAGTACAGAAAGCGTAATCACAGGATAACACAAGATGAAGACAAACAGACTGAAGAAATTGACCTGAGGAAATTGAGAAAGTCTTCAGTCAAAATCTTCAAACACAGATATGAACAAACACTCAACACAGTAATGAGGAAATGAAAGGGTTGAGGAAATAGAACCAGTTAGGTTGGTGAAGACAATGATTTGGTAGACCAGTTCCAACTGCTGTCTCAGTTGTACGTCTGGTTGGAGCGGCTGAGTATTTAAACTCGAGGACACACATTCCCGGACACCTAGTCGCTGAGCATGCAGCTCAGGACACCCAGTCCTCACCGTATTCTCCTTGAACTAAGGTCACAAAGATCTCGTCCAATCACTCATGGTAAGTCTTCAGGCGACTTCCAAACCTTCACAGACTTGGTCAGTCGGCGATCCACAATTCCTCTTGGATGCTCTAGACCTTGACGCCTAACCGTCTGGAAGAAGCACAGTCTTCAAAGGTAACAAGCGTCGGATCCATGCAGGATCAATTTCTTCAGTGATGCTCAATCACTTTGGGTTTGTAGGGGTTTGGTTTTGGGTTTTCCTCACTCGATGATTTTCGCTCAAAGTCCTCGGAGGATGGGTTGCTCTCAAATGACAAGTGTCAAGTTCTCTCGGAGCAGCCGACCAGCTAGCGTTTGTAGGGGGCGGCTATTTATAGCCTAGGGAGCAGCTCGACATGATAAGACATAAATGCCCCTCAATGATATGATCGTTAGGTGGATAAGACATTTTGGGACAGCTGGCGCGTAGCACAGCAACGGTCGGAAGTTTGACTCTCAAATTCCTCAGGGCTATCATGTTCCTCAGTGTGTAGGTAATTCGCACTGACGAATTCCTAACTCCTCAGTCAGAACAAATTCATCAGCGACCAGAAGAACTTTGTCTCTGTCACTGAAGAAAGTGACTGAACTGTATGAGATTTCCAAAGGCTTCACTCGAAGGGATTGGTAGGTGTAGGATTTTGAGTTGAGCATCACATGGAAATTTTTCCTTAGTATTTCCTCGACCCCCTTTAACAGTACGGAGTTTCCTATGACTCAAGAAAGAGAAAATGAGACTACGAAAACAAAAGTCTTCACGCTTCATGTTCCACAAATGAATACCAAGTCTTCAAGGTCACACCAATTTCTTCACTTTCAAAGTCTTCAGAAAGTCTTCAGAATATCAAAGTCTTCAGTTGAAGAACTTCATTTTTAGGGGTCGACTTTCTCTGTAAATATCAAACTCCTCATAGACTTATAGACCTGTGTACACTCACAAACGCATTAGTCCCTTAACCTATAAGTCTTCAATACACCAAAATCACTAAGGGGCACTAGATGCACTTACAGTACCCCTTCACTTCGCCCCTCTTTTGCACTAAGACTATATATAGACCACTCCCACCTCCTAGATAGGGTTAGCACTGTGATAGCTCATTGAGATAGAGCATTGCTCATCCATACCGGATCTACTCCACGTGAGGGACCGCACCTCTTCGGAGAAGATCCATTCGGATTCAAGGCCTCCATCCGAAGAAGACAATCAAGACCTCCTCACGGAGAAGAGTGGTTACTCTTGTACCTCCCTTTGTTGACTTTGGATCCAGTGATACTTTGTGCTTTCGGTGATCTAGCCCTTGTGTGATCGATTCCTTGTCGGTTGAGTGTTTCTCTCATTTCCCCCTGTGATTTCCCTTGTGTTCTTCCGCGTGTTCTTCGTGTTTCCCCATAGGATCCACTCCAAACGTGAAACATCGGCCCCTAGGGTTCCACCCTACATCAAAGCCTCTACTAGACTAGCTCATTAATCAAAGATGGTTAAGTTTCCTAACCATAAACATGTGTTATCATTTGATGAATGGATCACATCATTAGGAGAATGATGTGATGGACAAGACCCATTCGTTAGCTTAGCATTATGATCGTTGAGTTTTATTGCTATTACTTTCTTCATGTCAAATACATATTCCTTCGACTATGAGATTATGCAAATCCCAGATACCGTAGGAATGCCTTGTGTGCTATCAAACGTCACTACATAACTAGGTGATTGTAAAGATGCTCTACAGGTATCTCCGAAGGTGTTTGTTGGGCTGGCATATATCGAGATTAGGATTTGTCACTCCGAGTATGGGAGAGGTATCTCTGGGCCCTCCTGGTAATACACATCGTAAGAAGCCTTGCAAGCAAAGTGACTAATGAGTTAGTTGCAGGATGATGTATTATAGAACGAGTAAAGAGACTTGCCGGTAACGAGATTGAACTAGTTATGAAGATACGACGATCGAATCTCCGGCAAGTAACATACCGATGACAAAGGGAATAACGTATGTTGTCACAATGGTTCGACCGATAAAGATCTTCATAGAATATGTGGGAGCCAATATGAGCATCTAGGTTCTGCTATTTGTTATTGACTGGAGAGGTGTCTCGGTCATGTCTACATAGTTCTCGAACCCGTAGGGTTCACACGCTTAACGTTCGATGATGATATTGTATTATATGAGTTATGTGATTTGGTGACCGAATGTTGCTTGGAGTCCCGGATGAGATCACGGACATGACAAGGAGTCTCAAAATGGTTGAGAGGTAAAGATTGATATATAGGACGATAGTATTTGGACATCGTAAGTGTTCCGGAGGGTACCGGGTACATATTGGAGTACCAGAGGGGTTACCGGAACCCCCGGGGAGAAGATATGGGCCATATGGGCCATGACATGGGAGCACACCAGCCCACAAGGGGTGGTCCGCCCCCCAATGGAAGGAGGCCGAATAGAAGACGGGGAAGAGAGGGTTCGCCCCCCGCCCCCTTCCTTCTCTCTTTCCCCTTCCCTTTTCTTCTCCAGCAATTATGGAAGGGGGGAGGCTGAATTGGGGAAGGCCCCAAGTAGGATTTGGCCTACCTGGGACGCCACCTGGCTGCCTCTCCTCCCTGCCAACCTATATATATGTGGGGAAAGGGGAGCCTAGAAGACACAACATCAATTGTTAGTCGTGTGCGGCGCCCCCCTCTAAAGTTTACACCCCCGATCATACTCTCGTGGTGCTTAGGCAAAGCCCTGCGCGGATCACTTCACCATCACTGTCACCATGTCATCGTGCCGACGGAACTCATCTACTTCCTGGACACCTTGCTGGCTCAAAAGGATGAGGGACGTCATTAAGCTGAACGTGTGCAGAACTCGGAGGTGACGTATGTTCGATACTTGATTGGTCAGAGCTAGAAGAAGTTCGACTACATCAACCGCGTTGGCAAACGCTTCCGCTTATGGTCTATGAGGGTACGTAGACACACTCTCCCCCTCTCGTTGCTATGGATCTCCTAGATAGATATTGCGTGAGTGTAGGATTTTTTAAATATTGCATGCTATGTTCCCCAATAGTGGTATCAGAGCGAGGTCTATGCGTAGATGATATGCACAAGTAGAACACAAAGAGTTGTGGGCGTTGATCGTCATACTGCTTACCACCAATGTCTTATTTGGTTTCGGCAGTATTGTTGGACGAAGCAGCCCGGACCAACCTTAAATGACCACGTTCATGAGACCGGTTCCACTGACAGACATGCAACTAGTTTTGCATAAAGGTGGCTGGCGGGTGTCTGTTTCTCCTACTTTAGTTGAATCGAATTTGACTGTGGCCAGTCCTTGTTGAAAGTTAAAACAGCAAACTTGATAAATCACCATTGTGATTTTCGTGCCATAGGTAAGAACAAGGTTGTCAGAATCATGATTTTGAATCGGATTGGAGCTCCGATGGTAGGATCGCAAATCATAGAATCTTCACTATCAGGATCGTAGAAACGTAGATTCTATGAAGTAAAATCATAGAATTAGAGGGGTTAGTTTGGATCGTAAAGTCGTAGAATCGTATAACAGAATAGCGATTCTGACAACCTTGGGTAAGAACGGTTCTTGCTAGAAGCCTGTAGCAGCCACGTAAACCTTGCAACAACAAAGTAGAGGATGTCTAACTTGTTTTTGCAGGGCATGTTGTGATGTGATATGGTCAAGACATGATGTGATATACGTCATTGTATCAGATGATGATGTTTTGTAAAAGTTATCAGCAACCGGGAGGAGCCTTATGGGTGTCTCTTTATTGTATGAAATGCAAACGTCATGTAATTGCTTTACTTTATCACTATGCGTTAGCGATAGTTGTAGAAGCAATAGTTGGCGAGACGACCACGATGCAATGATGGAGATCAAGGTGTCGAGCCAGTGACGATGGAGATCATGACGATGCTTTGGAGATGGAGATCAAAAGCACAACATGATGATGGCCATATCATGTCACATATTCTGATTGCATGTGATGTTTATCTTTGATGCATCTTATTTTGCTTAGTACGATGGTCGAATTATAAGATGATCCCTTAAATAAATTTCAAGGTATAAGTGTTCTCCCTGAGTATGCATCATTGCGATAGTTCATCGTGCTAAGACACCACGTGATGATCGGGTGTGATAGGCTCTATGTTCACATACAACGGGTGCAAGACAGTTTTGCACATGCGGAATACTCGGGTTAAACTTGATGAGCCTAGCATGTACGGACATGGCCTCGAACACTATAGACCAAAAGGTCCAACGTGAATCATATAGTAGATATGATCAACATAGAGATGCTCACCATTGATGACTACTCCATCTCATATGAAGATTGGACATGGTTTAGTTGATTTGGATCATGTATCATTTAGATGACTTGAGGGATATCTATCTAAGTGGGAGTTCTTAACTAATTGGATTAATTGAACTTAATTTATCATGAATTTAGTCCTGATAGTATTTGCATATCTATGTTGTAGAAGAATGGCTCGTGCTACCGTTCCCCTGAATTTTAATGTGTTCCTAGAGAAAGCTAAGTTGAAAGATGATGGTAGCAACTACATGGACTAGGTCCGTAACTTGAGGATTATCCTCATTGCTGCATAGAAGAATTATGTCCTTGATGCACCACTAGGTGAAACGCCTGCTGTAGGAGCAGATGTTGATGTTTTGATCGTCTGGCAAGCTTGATCAGATGACTACTCGATAGTTCAGTGTGCCATGCTTTACGACTTAGAGTCGGGACTTCAAAGATGTTTGCAACATCATGGAGCATATGAGATGTTCCCAGATTTGAAGTTAATATTTCAAGCAAATACCCGAGTTGAGAGATATGAATTCTCCAACAAGTTCTATAGCTGCAAGATGGAGGAGAACAGTTTTGTCAGTGAACACATACTCAGAATGTCTGGATATGATAATCACTTGACTCAGCTTGGAGTTAATCTTGCAGATGATAGTGTTATTGACAGAGTTCTCCAATTACTGTCACCAAGCTACAAAGGCTTCGTGATGAACTATAATATGCAAGGGATGGAGAAAACAATTCCCAAGCTCTTCGCAATTCTCAAAGCTACGGAGGTAGAAATCAAGAAAGAGCATGAAGTGTTGATGGTTAACAAGACAACTAGTTTCAAAAAAAGGCAAGGGAAAAAAGGGAACTTCAAGTAGAATGGAAACCAAGTTTCCACTCCCAGGAAGAAGCCCAAAGCTGGACCAAAGCCTGAAACTGAGTGCTTCTATTGCAAAGGGACTGGTCACTGGAAGCGGAACTGCCCCAAGTATTTAGCGGATAAGAAGGATGGCAAAGTGCACAAAGGTATATTGATATACATGTTATTGATGTGTACCTTAATAATGCTCATAGTAGCGCATGGGTATTCAATACTGGTTTGGTTGCTCATATTTGTAACTCAAAACAAGAGCTATGGATTAAACGAAGATTGGCTAAGGACGAGGTGACGATGCGCGTCGGGAATGGTTCCAAGGTCGATGTGATCTCCGTCGGCATGCTACCTCTACATCTACCTTCGGGATTAGTTTTAGACCTGAATAATTGTTATTGGTGCCAATGTTGAGCATGAACATTATATCTGGATCTTGTTTAGTGCGAGACGGTTATTCATTTAAATCAGAGAATAACGGTTGCCCTATTTATATGAGTAATATCTTTTATGGTCATGCACCCTTGAAGAGTGGTTTATTTCTGTTGAATCTCGATTGTGGTGATACACATATTCATAATATTGATGCCAAAAGATGCAAAGTTGATAATGATAGTGCAGCATATTTGTGGCACTGTCGTTTAGGTCATATTGGTGTAAAGCGCATGAAGAAACTCTATGCAGATGGACTTTTGGAATCACCTAATTATGAATTATTTGATACTTGCAAACCATGCCTCATGGGAAAGATGACTAAAATTCCGTTCTCCGGAACAATGGAGAGAGCCAATGACTTATTGGAAATAATACATACCGACATATGCGGTCCAATGAGTGTTGAGGCATGCGGTGGGTGTCGTTATTTTCTAACCTTCACAGATGATTTGGGCAGATATGGGTGTGTCTACTTAATGAAACACAAGTCTGAAACATTTGAAAAGTTCAAAGAATTTCAGAGAGAAGTGGAGAACCATCGTAACAAGAAAATAAATTATCTACGATCTGATCCCGGAGGCGAATATTTGAGTTACGAGTTTGGCCTTCATTCGAAACAATGTGGAATAGTTTCACAACTCACACCACCTGGAACACCACAGCGTAATGGTGTGTCCGAATGTCATAAGCGTACTTTATTAGATATGATGCAATCTATGATGTCTCTTACCGATTTACCACTATCATTTTGGGGTTATGCATTAGAGACATCTGCATTCACGTTAAATAGGGCACCGTCGAAATCTGTTGAGACGACACTATATGAACTGTGGTTTGGCAATAAACCTAATCTGTCATTTCTTAAAGTTTGGGGTTGCGACACTTATGTCAAAAGGCTTCAGCCTGATAAGCTCGAACACAAATCAGAGAACTGCATTTTCATAGGATACCCTAAGGAAACAATTAGGTACACCTTCTACCACAGATCTGAAGGCAAGATCAAACAATTAGGTACACCTTCTACCACAGATCTGAAGGCAAGATCAAACAATTAGGTACACCTTCTACCATAGATCTGAAGGCAAGATCTTTGTTGCCAAGAATGGAACCTTTGTAGATAAGGAGTTTCTCTTGAAAGAAGTGAGTGGAAAGAAAGTAGAACTTGATGAGGTAATTGTACCTTCTCAATTTGGAAAGTATCTCATCAAAGAAATCCGTTCCTGTGATGCCTACACCAACTAGAGAGGAAGCTAATGATGAGGATCATGAAACTTCAGATCAAGTTACTACCGAACCTCGTAGGTCAACGAGAACACGATCGACACAAGAGTAGTACCATAATCCTATTCTGGAAGTAATGTAACTAGACCATGGCAAACCTACGAACTATGAAGAAGCTATGATGCCTAGATTCCAATAAATGGCTTGAGGCCATGAAATCTGAATTAGGATCCATGTATGAGAACAAAGTGTGGACTTTGGTGGATTTGCCCGATGATCAGCGACCCATAGAGAATAAATGGATCTTCAATAAGAAGACTGACTTTGATGGAAATGTTACTATGTAAAAAGCTCGACTTGTTGCAAAAGGTTTTTGACAAGTTCAAGGAGTTGACTACGATGAGAATTTCTCACTCGTAGTGATGCTTAACTCTGTCCGAATCATGTTAGCAATTGCCACATTTTATGATTATGAAATCTGACAAATGGACATCAAAACTGCATTCCTTAATGGATTTCTTAAAGAAGAGTTGTATATGATGCAACCAGAAGGTTTTGTCGATCCTAAAGGTGCTAACAAAGTGTGCAAGCTCCAGCGATCCATCTATGGACTGGTGCAAGCATCTCGGAGTTGAAATATACGCTTTGATGAGGTGATCAAAGCATATGGTTTTATACATACTTTTGGTGAAGCCTGCATTTACAAGAAAGTGAGTGGGAGCTCTGTAGCATTTCTAATATTATACTCCCTCCGTTCCAAAATAAGTGTCTTGAGCTTAGTACAAATTTGTACTAGAGCTAGTACAAAGTTGAGACACTTATTTTAAGACGGAGGGCATATGTGATGACATATTGTTGATTGGAAATGATGCAGAATTTTTGGATAGCATAAAAGGATACTTGAATAAAAGTTTTTCAATCAAAGACCTCGGTGAAGCTGCTTATATATTGGGTATCAAGATCCATAGAGATAGATCAAGACGCTTAATAGGACTTTCACAAAGCACATACCTTGACAAAGTTTTGAAGAATTTCCAAATGGATCAGTCAAAGAAAGGGTTCTTGCCTATGTTGCAAGGTGTGAAATTGAGTCAGACTCAATGCCCGACCATTGCAGAAGATAGAGAGAAAATGAAAGTCATTCCCTATTCCTCAGCCATAGCTTCTATCATGTATGCTATGCTGTGTACCAGACTTGATGTGTGCCTTGCCATAAGTCTGGCAGGGAGGTACCAATGTAATCCAGGAGTGGATCACTGGATGGCGGTCAAGTACATCCTGAAGTACCTGAAAAGGACCAAGGGCTCATCATAAATGGTTATGTCGATGCTAATTTTGACACTGATCCAGATGACTCTAAGTCACAAACCGGATACATATTTATTTTGAACGGTGGAGCTGTCAGTTGGTGCAGTTCCAAGCAAAGCATCATGGTGGGTTCTACGTGTGAAGTTGAGTACATAGCTGCTTCGGAAGCAGCAAATGAAGGAGTCTGGATGGAGGAGTTCATATCCGATCTAGGTGTAATACCTAGTGCATTGGGTCAAATGAAAATATTTTGTGATAATAGTGGAAAAATTGCCATAGCAAAGGAATCCAGGTTTCACAAAAGAACCAAACACATCAAGAGACGCTTCAACTCCATCTGTGATCAAGTCAAGGAGGGTGACATAGAGATTTGCAAAATACATACTGATTTGAATATAGCAGACCCGTTGACTAAGCCTCTTCCACGAGCAAAACATGATCAGCACCAAGACTCCATGGGTGTTAGAATCATTATAATGTAATCTTGATTATTGACTCTAGTGCAAGTGGAAGACTGAAGGAAATATGCCCTAGAGGCAATAATAAAGTTGTTATTTCCTTATTTCATGATAAATGTTTATTATTCATGCTAGAATGGTATTAACCGGAAACTTGATACATGTGCAGATACATATAAAAAACACCATGTCCCTAGTAAGCCCGTTCGTTAGCTTAGGATTATGATCGTTTAGTTTTATTGCTATTGCTTTCTTCATGTCAAATACATATTCCTTCGACTATGAGATTCTCCCGGATATCGGAGGAATGCCTTATGTGCTATCAAACATCACAATGTAACTGGGTGATCATAAAGATGCTCTACAGGTATCTCCGAAGGTGTTTGTTGGGTTGGCATAGATCGAGATTAGATTTGTCACTTCGAGTATCGGAGAGATATCTCTGGGCCCTCTCGGTACTACACATCGTAACAGGCCTTGCAAGCGAAGTGACTAATAAGTTAGTTGCAGGATGATGTATTAGGGAACGAGTAAAGAGACTTGCCGGTAAAGATATTGAACTAGGTATAAAGATACCGACGATCAAATCTCGCGCAAGTAACATACCGATGACAAAGGGAATAATGTATGTTGTCATAATGGTTCGACCGATAAAGATCTTCGTAGAATAGGTGGGAGCCAATATGAGAATCCATGTTCCTCTATTGGTTATTGATCGGATAGGTGTCTTGGTCATGTCTACATAGTTCTCGAACCCGTAGGGTCCGCACGCTTAACGTTCGATGACGATATTGTATTATATGAGTTATGTGATTTGGTGACCGAATATTGTTTGGAGTCCCTGATGAGATCACGGACATGATGAGGAGTTTCAAAATGGTTGAGAGGTAAAGATTTACATATAGGACGATAGTATTCGGACACCGGAAGTGTTCTGGAGGGTAACGGGTACATATCAGAGTACCGGAGGGGTTACCGGAACCCCCGGGGAGAAGATATGGGCCATATGGGCCATGAGAGGGGAGCACACCAGCCCACAAGGGGTGGCACTCCCCCCTATGTAAGGAGGCTGAATAGGAGAAGGAGAAGAGGGGGTTCGGGCCCCCCTTCCTTCTCTCTTCCCCCTTCCCTTTTCTTCTCCAGCAATTATGGAAGGGGGGAGGCCGATTGGGGAAGACCCCAAGTAGGATTCAGCCTACTTGGGGAGCCCCCTGGCTGCCTCTTCTCCCCTCCAACCTATATATATGTGGGGAAGGGGGCGCCTAGAAGACACAACATTAAACTTAGCCATGTACGGTGCTTAGGCGAAGCCCTGCGCGGATCAGTTCACCATCACCGTCACCATGCCGTCGTGCTGACGGAACTCATCTACTTCCTCGACACCTTGCTGGATCAAGAGGACGAGGGACATCATCGAGTTGAACGTGTGCAGAACTCGGAGCTCTCATACGTTTGGTACTTGATCGATAGGAGCTCTAAGAAGTTCGACTACATCAACCGCGTTGTCAAACGCTTCCGCTTACGGTCTACGAGGGTACGTAGACACACTATTCCCCTCTCATTGCTATGCATCTCCTAGATAGATCTTGTGTGAGCGTAGGACTTTTTTAAATTGCATGCTATGTGCCCCAACATCATCAACATCTAATAGGTTCCTAATCACAAATATCATCTCCTTGCAATTTACTTTATGTTGTCAAATAATAAATTCCTTAGAAAGTGTTGGTATGGACGGTACCCGTGGATGCGGCTAGCCGTGGAGTGTGAAAGTATGGTGGAAAAGGAATAAACTTTATTTTATGTTTGGGAACCGTCTATGATATATATAGCATGAAAAGTGTTGGGAATTACTTGGTCATTTTCATTGACGGGAAAAGTATGCCTCCCAAAAAAAGTTATCTCTCAATTTAAGCTTTGAGCTCTGGCACCTCTACAAATCTTTGCTTTCCTCTGCAAAGGGCCTATCTATTTACTTTATGCAATTTTTATTTTATTTGAGTCTCCATCTTCTCATATAATGCACCAACTAGGGAGCACTATGATCATACTTGAACATTGGATGTAGCTAATGTTCGAGTGTGTTTCGTGAATGGGTCAATGACTGAGCATGATGAGCTAGGGATTGCAACCTCTTGAGCACTGCGTTGGTTTTCCCTTGAAGAGGAAAGGGTGATGCAACAAAGTAGCGTAAGTATTTCCCTCAGTTTTTGAGAACCAAGGTATCAATCCAGTAGGAGGCTCCTCAAAAGTCCCATGCACCTACACAAACAAACAAGAACCTCCCAACCAATGTGATAAAGGGGTTGTCAATCCCTTCACGGAAACTTGCAAAAGTGAGATCTGATAGAGATAATATGATAAGATAAATATTTTTGGTATTTTTATGATATAGATTGGAAAGTAAAGATGCAAATAAAAGTAGATGGAAAACTTATATGATAAAAGATAGACCCGGGGGCCATAGGTTTCACTAGTGGCTTCTCTCAAGATAGCATAAGTATTACGGTGGGTGAACAAATTACTGTCGAGCAATTGATAGAAAAGTGCATAGTTATGAGAGTATCTAGGCATGATCATGTATATACGCATCACGTCCGCAACAAGTAGATCGAAACGATTCTGCATCTACTACGATTACTCCACACATCGACTGACTACTACCTGCATCTAGAGTATTAAGTTCAACAAGAACGGAGTAACGCGTTAAGAAAGATAACATGATGTAGAGGGATAAACTCATGCAATATGATATAAACTCCATCTTTGGGAACAATATAAACTCCATCCTTGATGGCAACAATATAATACGTGCCTTACTGCCCCTGCTGTCACTGGGAAAGGACACCACAAGATTGAACCCAAAGCTAAGCACTTCTCCCATTGCAAGAAAGATCAATCTAGTAGGCCAAACCAAACTGATAATTCGAAGAGACTTGCAAAGATAACCAATCATACATAAAAGAATTCAGAGGAGATTCAAATATTTCTCATAGATAAACTTGATCATAAACCCACAATTCATCGAATCTCGATGAACATACCGCAAAAAGAGTTACATAGAATAGATCTCCAAGAAGATTGAGGAGAACTTGGAATTGAGATTCAAAGAGGGAGAAGCAGCCATCTAGCTAATAACTATGGACCCGAAGGTCTGTGGTAAACTACTCACAACTCATCGGAGAGACCTTGGAGATGATGTAGAGGCCCTCCATGGTCGATTCCCCCTCCGGCGGAGTGCCGGCGAAGGCTCCAAGATGGGATCTCGCGGATACAGAAGGTTATGGCAGTGGAAATAGTTTTTCATGGTGCTCCTGGATGTTTTTAGGGTACGTGGATATATATAGGAGGAGGAAGTAGGTCGGTTGAGCCATGAGGGGCCCACAAGGGTGGGGGGCGCATCCACCCCCTTAGGGCGCACCGGTCACCCTCGTGGCCGCCTTGTTTGCTGCTTGACGTCCCCTCCAAGTCTCCTGGATTGTGTTTGTTCCGAAAAGATCGCTCCCGAAGGTTTCATTCCGTTTGGACTCCGTTCGATATTCCTTTTCTTCGAAACACTGAAATTGGAAAAAAAACAACAACAAGTCGGGCTGGGCCTCCGGTTATTAGGTTAGTCCCAAAAATGATATAAAAGTGTAAAGTAAAGCCCATAAACATCCAAAACGGGTAATATAATAGCATGGAACAATCAAAAATTATAGATACATTGGAGACGTATCAAGCATCCCCAATAGGGCTGGAAAAAAAGCTCGAAGCTCACGAGCTAAACGAGTAGCTCGTGACTTGGCTCAAATAGACTCGAACTCGAAGAATAACGAGTCGAGCCAAGCTTTAGTTTAAGATCGTTTATAGAACGAGTTAAACGAACCGATCTCACGAGTACTCGTGTAACTCATTAGGCTCGGTATAAAAGATCAGTCAAGCACCCTACATCCCAGGCGGAAAACACAATGCCTATATGTTCAAGGAAATTACAATTGTCTGGTCATGTGTATGTTACTACCTTGCTGATCATTTTGGTCATGTAAAATTGTGTGTGGTCAATGGTCATGTACATGGTGCTGACTTGATGGCACTCAAAATTGTAAATTAAGCTCGTACATGCTTACAATTGTTTGTGAACATTGTACATGTTTAAAATGTACATTTTACATTCCCTAGTAATCATCTTTATTATATTTGATAGAGGCAAAGGTGTCCTGATGTTTCGATGAGATGGTGGCTACCGTATTCTGTGGGAGTCGACCTTGATGATCCGACTACGAACGTGCGAGACGTCGCGCCTTAGCAATCGCTAAACCAACTTCCGAGGGGTTAATGACCACACCGGAGCACGATCAACCTGACCACGAGGGTTTGTTTCCTGCGAGCAAACGAAGAACAAGCAAGAAACTGAGATTGCAATCTAGATATTGCGAATATAAGATGAAAACTTTATTGATGATGGTGGGGTTCTGTGACGTCTTTGCCTGGTCGTTGAACACAAACGAAGTACGCGAAGTTCCAGCTATGGCGGACTTTAATATAAACAAAACCCAAAGTCTAAACGGTGCCCTAAGGGCTGTATATATGGAGGAAGAGGGGGCAAATTCGTGGCCCTTGGTGGAGGGGTCCTAAACCAACCCTATCTCTTGTTTCCCCACACATACGGACTCTAAAAATAGCCTATACTTATGTATTTCGAAATTACATGGGCCGTGCCCAATAATAAGGTGACGCGGCACCTAGAATAGCCTCGGGACGACATTTGTGAAGTGGCATCTTGTATATTTCATCCAAGGCTTCATGCACTTCATGCACTCATTATGGTGGCTTCAAAGAATAGCCTCGGGACGACATTTGTAACTCAGTTCTTGTTCCCCTTGCGCATGCCATCATCTCCATGCTTGTTCTTGCTCCAATTTTCAACCTTCTCCAAGCTAGGCCCTTCATTTGTAAGGAAGACAAAAGTATCCAATTTAGACAGCATCATATTCTCATGAACATTAGAATCATTACCAAAAAACGAAAGTACCTCATAATTTAATTGGCGTGGGCGAGCTCTAGTAATTGGTCCAGTATATGTAGCAGTAGGGGCTGTGGGTGTAACAATGGTATTCATGTCCTCATCATCCTCCCCTTCTTGAAATGAAGTCGTCCTCGACGGAAGCTCACCTTCCTCACCCAAATAAAGCTTCAAATCTGCAATGTTAAAAGTGGGACTAACCCCAAAATCCGTAGGCAGCTCATGTTTATATGCATTATTATTTATTTTCTCCAACACCTTAAAAGGACCATCAGCACGAGGCATTAGCTTTGATTTGCGCAAATCAGGAAATCTATCCTTATGCAAATGTAACCAAATAAGATCTCCACGTGCAAACATAACATGTTTTCTACCCTTATCTCCAGCAAGTTTATATTTAGCATTCATCCGCTCAATGTTTTCCTTAGTTAACTCATGTATTTTTAAAATCAATTCAACACGTTGTTTACCATCAAAATTAACCTTCTCCGAATATGGAAGAGGCAACAAATCAATAGGTGCACGAGGTAGGAAACCATACACAATTTCAAAAGGGCACATCTTAGTAGTAGAACACAATGAACGATTATAAGCAAAATTCAATATGAGGCAAGTATTCTTCCCACATTTCCTTATTATTCTTCAAAACAGCCCTAAGCATAGTAGACAATGTTCTATTGACTACTTCAGTTTGTCCATCAGTTTGGGGGTGACAAGTAGTACTAAAAAGCAGTTTAGTCCCCAACTTAGCCCATAAACATCTCCAAAAGTGGATAAGAAATTTATTATCACGATAAAAAACAATAGTATTTGGCACACCATGCAAGCGAATAATTTCACGAAAGAACAAATCAGCAACATTAACAGCATCATCGCTTTTATGACATGGTATAAAGTGTGCCATTTTCGAGAATCGATCAACGACAACAAATATGCTATCCCTCCCCTTCTTTGTTCGAGGTAAACCTAAAATTAGCATCATGCACATATTGATCTTTGATGGTCTCCAAACCAAATATCTTGAAGTCAAGTTGTGAAAGGATAGTATAGCGATGAGATAATGCATCGGCAATAACACTTTCTTTACCCTTCTTGTGTTTAATGACATAAGGTAAAGTATCAATGAATTCAACCCATTTAGCATGTCTACGATTCAGTTTAGCTTGACTTTTAACATGTTTCAAAGATTCATGATCAGATTGTATAACAAATTCTTTGGGCCATAAATAATGTTGCCATGTTTCTAAAGTCCGAACAAGAGCATATAATTCTTTATGATAAGTAGAATAATTGAGACTAGGCCCACTCAATTTTTCAGAAAAGTATGCAACAGGTTTGCCATCTTGTAATAACACACCTCCTAATCAAATTCCACTAGCATCACATTCAAGCTCAAATGCTTATTAAAATGAGGAATTTGGAGTAAAGGAGCATGTGTCAACTCATCTTTCAACACCGTGAAGGCTTCTTCCTGTGCGGTACCCCAAACAAAAGGCACATCCTTCTTTGTAAGCTCATTGAGAGGTGCAGCAATGGTGCTAAAATCTCTCACAAAACGCCTATAGAATCCAGCGAGGCCAAGAAAATTCCTCACTTGTGTGGCCGTTTTGGGCTGCGGCCAACTCTCAATAGCTTCAATCTTGGCTTTATCAACTTCAATTCCCTATGGAGTAACAACATAGCCAAGAAAAGAAACTAGGTTAGTGCAAAAGGTGCACTTCCCAAGGTTACCAAATAATGTGCATCACGTAGAGCAATAAAAAAACACGTAAATGTTCCAAATGTTCCTCCAAAGATCTGTTATAAATCAGTATATCATCGAAATAGACTACCACAAATCGTCCAATGAAAGCACGTAAAACTTTGTTCATTAATCTCATGAAAGTACTAGGTGCATTAGTTAGCCCAAAGGCATGACTAACCACTCATATAATCCAAACTTAGTTTTAAATGCTGTTTTCCATTCATCCCCCAATTTCATACGAATTTGATGGTATCCACTACGCAAATCAACTTTGGAGAATATTGTAGAGCCACTCAATTCATCAAGCATATCATCTAGCCTAGGAATAGGATGATGATAACGAATAGTAATATTATTAATGCCTCTACAATCAACACACATACGTGATGTACCATCCTTTTCGGCACTAGAATAATATGAACAACACAAGGACTAAGGGGTTCGCGTATATAACCTTTGTCAAGAAGCTCCTGTACTTGACGCATAATCTCCTTCATCTCCTCTGGATTGGTACGGTATGGCGCACGGTTTGGGAGTGAAGCGTCGGGAATTAAGTCAATCTGATGCTCAATCCCTCGAATAGGCAGTAATCCCGGTGGCACGTCTTGTGGAAAGACGTCAGCGAACTTCTGCAAAATGTTAGTGAAAGGAGGAGGCAAAGAGGAAGGCATGTCCTCGAATGAAAATAATGCCTCTTTGCACACAAAATCATAGCAAACAGATCTAGTGGCAAATAAACATGCACTTTTCAATTTAATTCAGAAGCAACACTAGATGGTTTATTATTAGGCCTCATTTGTTGCTCAAATTCTTTTGCCACAATCTGATTTTCACTCTTATTCTTCTCCTGTTTTGCTTTATTAGCTCTATCAATATCATCTTTCAAAATGAAATCAAGAGTCATAGGAAGCAAAGTAATATTTTTATCCTTATGAACAAGAGTATACTGATTGTTTCTACCATGGTGTACAGAATTTTTATCAAATTGCCAAGGTCGACCAAGTAATAAAGAACATGCTTGCATAGGTACCACATCACAATCAACATAATCAGCATATGTAGAGATACTAAAATGCACACGAACAGTACGTGTTACCTTAACCTTGCCACTGTTGTTGAACCATTGGATGTAGTAAGGATGTGGATGTGGTCTTGTGGTGAGAGATAGCTTCTCCACCATCTCCATGCTAGACAAGTTGTTGCAGCTCCCTCTATCTATGATGACGTGCACAGAACATTCCTTCACAACTCCCTTTGTATGGAACAAATTATGCCTCTGATTTTGCTTAGCTTGTGTGACCTGCACACTCAAAACACGTTGAGAAACTAAACATTCAAACCTGTCAGCGTCTTCAGGAGCCATGTATTGCGTCTCATGATCAGAATCATCTCCACCATGTTCTTCACGTGTAATAAGAGCCAAAGTCTCCTCATCATAGTCACTACCCACCATCCTCAGTAGCAATCATCACACGCTGAGATTTGCATTCTCGCGCATAATGTCCTCTTCCCTTACAACGATGACAAATAATATCTCTTGTGTGCCCTGTTGATGCCATGGAAGAAGAAGAGCTCTGTGCAGGCCCGCCAGGTGTGCTCTTGGCAGATAGTGGTGGTTATGCCTGCTTTCTTGTATCACATCTGGAGGTGGCAGCTGATAGAGGTGCTGGTGCAGTGGAAGTAGAGGATGCACGCGGTGTCCATGATGAAGGTCGACCTGTAGAAAAGTTTGTTCGCGCCAATGCTTGACGATCCTACAGTTCACGTTCAGCTTATCAAGCAAGATGGAATAAACGAGTGATATTAGTATACTCCTTATACTCTAGAATGGTCTAAATCTCTCTATTTAATCCACCCATAAAACGTGCAAGCATAGCTTCATTCTCCTCAACAATACCACATCTAATCATGCCAGTTTATGATTCCTAATAATATTCTTCTACATAATTTTTTCCTTGTCTTAAACGCTGCAATTTTTGAAGCAATTCACGTTGATAATATGGTGGAACCCAACGAGTACGCATAGTAGTTTTCAAAGCAGCCCAAGTAGCTGGAATAGGATATAATCTACAATGTTCAGACCACCATACACATGCAAAACTAGTGAAAGCACAAACAGCAGCAGCAACCCGTCTCCCCTCGGGATATTGTAAACCTGGAAAACGTTGTTCAGTTTCTAACTCCCAAGTAAGATATATATCAAGAACATATCTACCCTCAAATGCTGGAATATTCAATTTTAGTTTAGGAACATGGTAATGATCTCGTACCTGAGGTGGTGGTGCAGGCCTACCATTGCAATTATATACCTGAGGTCGACCTACTGGTGATGGTGCTGGTGGCTGCACGTAGTTCTGATTTTGATCAACCTCATCCTCATAATCGCCCGCATACTCATCATCCTCCTAGGTACCAGCAGCAGCAGTAGCAGGAGCCAAAGAAGCATTAACAACAAGTACAGCAACACCAGAAGTTTGGCCATCCTCAAGAGGAACACCCTTCGCTCGTCCATACTAATTTGGAAGGGGGCGTTGTTGTTGTCGTTGCAGAGGTGCGATAGGTGCAGTCGGCGGTGGTTGGGGAAAAGCGCGAGCAAATCCTTAAACTTGTTATCAAGCTTTGTTTCGAACGTCTTCTCAATGCCATATATCTTCTCCATGGCCTCTTCAAATCTGTTTAGCACATCTTGCACCTGTCCACTCATCATTTGCTGAAATTTATCATGTAGCTGTTTGTTCGTCAGGTTCTCCCAGTGAGTCTCATCAGCTTGTGATCCTGCAATGGTTAGCAGCAAATAGAAACACACAAGAATATGATCCTATAGACTACTAAGAAGTGGTGGTGGTGTATCACAAACCCGACAAGCAAATCTCAAATTCTTACCAGTTCTTAGCCAGTAGGAGGTGGTAATCAGCAACCGTTGTAGTCAAAAGTCTCAAAGCTTGGATAGAGCGATGGCCAGCGAGAGTCAAACGCACGACGTAGATATATGTGGAGCTAGGAAGGCTTATGATATGGTAGCAAAAAGGATGAACAATAATCAATTTAGAGATGCAAAGTTGAATAAACGCTCAACGACGATACTATGCTGGTCCTAGGCTAGACTGTGCTAGAGACGCGAGCCTGGAACACTAACAAAATCACGATGCTACACGGAAACAAGGGGGAAGCACACTCTGATTTTTTTGCGCTCTTTTTTTTTGGCTCCCCGAACCCAAAAACTGGAAACGGGTCAAAAAAAAACTTTCTATAACGGCGACTGTCTCAATACGCTTGGAAACACCAAAAAATAGGATAGCCAAATTTTTTTTGTCAAGTGCGTTTTTGGAAAATTTTGGGTTTCTGGACTTTTTTTTTGGAAACCAACCTCTTCTACGGATGGCAAAAGATTGCTTGGATCCGAAACCAACTCAGACAGGGAAAACACAAATCTGGAAATAGATGGATCTCGAAAGTTAACCTAATATGAGATGGACTCGGAGGGGTGGTGGTATATGGATGTGGGTCGATAGTGGTATATGGACTCGGATCGGTGTTGGTATATGGACTCAGAGCGGTGGCGGATAAGCGATGATGGTAGATGGCAGGGATGATGTATCGGTGTGGTGGTGGTATATGCCAGTGGATGATGATGGTGCGGCGGCGGCGTGAAAACCCGTGAACAGAACTGGAAACTCTAAAAGACTACATGCTAAGACCAGCAACTAGACACGACAATGAACCGAAAATTCAACAAAGCAAAATACTGAAAAGACTATGCAATGGCTCAGACTGGTTTGGATATGATGAACTAACCCTAATTTTTTTCTGTGGCTTTTTCGTGGACTGTAGGTTTGAAGAACAAACTCGATCTAAACTACGAAAAAATGTAAAATCTCACCGAGCAACCTGAAAATCTAATACCACTTGATAGAGGCAAAGGTGTCCCGATGTTTCGATGAGATGGTGGCGATCGTTTTCTGTGGGAGTCGACCTTAACGATCCGACTATGAACGTGCGAGACGTCGCGCCTTAGCAATCCCTAAACCAACTTCCGAGGGTTTTTGACCACGCCGGAGCATTATCAACCTGACCACGAGGGTCTGTTTCCAGCGAGCAAATGAAGAACAAGCAAGAAACTGAGATTGCAATCTGGATATTGCGAATATAAGATGAAAAACTTTATTGATGAAGGTGGGGTTCTGTGACGTCTTTGTCTGGTCGTTGAACACAAACGAAGTACGCGAAGTTGCAGCTATGACGAACTTTAATCTAAACAAAACCCAAAGTTTAAATGGTGCCCTAAGGGTTGTATATATGGAGGAAGAGGAGGGAATTTCGTGGCCCTTGGTGGAGGGGTCCGAAACCAACCCTATCTCTTGTTTCCTTACACATACTGACTTTATAAATAGCCTATACTTATGTATTTCGAAATTACATGGGCCTTGCCCAATAATAAGGTGACGCAGCACCTAGGATAGCCTCGGGACAAAATTTATGAAGTGACATCTTGTATATTTCGTCCAGGGCTTCATGCACTCATTATGGTGGCTTCAAAGTCCTGAAATCATCACTTGTAACTCCGTTCTCGTTCCCCTTGCGCATGCCGTCATCTCCAAGCTTGTTCTTGCTCCAATGCTCAACCTTCTCCAAGCTAGGCCCTTCATTTGTAAGCAAACCAAATGTATCCAATTTAGGCAACATCATATTCTCATGAACATTAGAATCATTACCAAGAAACGAAAGTACCTGATAATTTAATTGGCGTGCACAAGCTTTAGTAATTGGACCAGTATATGTAGCAGTAGGGGCTGTGGCTGTAACAATGATATTCATGTCCTCATCATCCTCCCCTTCTTGAAATGAAGTCGTCCTCGACGGAAGCTCCTCTTCCTGACCCAAATAAAGCTTCAAATCTGCAATGTTAAAATTGGGACTAACCCCAAAATCTACAGGCAGCTCATGTTTATATGCATTATCTTTTATTTTCTCCAACACCTTAAAAGGACCATCAACATGAGTCATTAGCTTTGATTTGCGCAAATCAGGAAATCTATCCTTACGCAAATGTAACCAAACAAGATCGCCAGGTGCAAACACGACATGTTTTCTACCCTTATCTCCAGCAAGTTTATATTTAGCATTCGTACGCTCAATGTTTTCCTTAGTTAACTCATGCATTTTTAAAATCAATTCAGCACGTTGTTTAGCATCAAAATTAACCTTCTCCGAAGATGGAAGAGGCAACAAATCAATAGGTGCATGATGTAGGAAACCATACACAATTTCCAAAGGGCACATCTTAGTAGTAGAATGCAATGAACGATTATAAGCAAATTTAATATGAGGCAAGCATTCTTCCCACATTTTCGTATTATTCTTCAAAACAGCCCTAAGCATAGTAGACAATGTTCTATTGACTACTTCGGTTTGTCCATAAGTTTGGGGGTGACAAGTAGTACTAAAAAGCAGTTTAGTCCCCAACTTAGCCCATAAACATCTCCAAAAGTGGCTAAGAAATTTAGTATCATGATCAAAAACAATAGTATTTGGCACACCATGCAAGCGAATAATTTCATGAAAGAACAAATCAACAACATTAACAACATCATCGCTTTTATGACATGGTATAAAGTGTGGCATTTTCGAGATTCGATCAACGACAACAAATATGCTATCCCTCCCATTCTTTGTTCGAGGTAAACCTACAATTAGCATCATGCAGATATTGATCTTTGATGGTCTCCAAACCAAATATTTTGAAGTCAAGTTCTGAAAGCATAGTATACCGATGAGACAATGCATCAGCAATAACATTTTCTTTACCCTTCTTGTGTTTAATGACATAAGGGAAAGTCTCAATTAATTCAACCCATTTAGCATGACTACGATTCAGTTTAGCTTGACTTTTAATATGTTTCAAAGATTCATGATCAGAATGTATAACAAATTCTTTGGGCCATAAATAATGTTGCCATGTGTCTAAACTCCGAACAGGAGCATATAATTCTTTATCATAAGTAGAATAATTCAGACTAGGCCCACTCAATTTTTCAAAAAAGTATGCAACAGGTTTGCCATCTTGTAATAACACACCTCCTAATCCAATTCCACTAGCATCACATTCAAGCTCAAATGCTTATTAAAATCAAGAAGTTGGAGTAAAGGAGCATGTGTCAATTCCCTATGGGCTGCGGCAAACTCTCAATAGATTCAATCTTGGGTTTATCAACTTCAATTCCCTGTGGAGTAACAACATAACCAAGAAAAGAAACTCGGTCAGTGCAAAAGGTGCACTTCCCAAGGTTACCAAACAAACGTGCATCACGTAGAGCAATAAAAACAGCACGTAAATGTTCCAAATGTTCTTCCAAAGATCTGCTATAAATCAATATTTCATCAAAGGAAACTACCACAAAGCGTCCAATGAAAGCACATAAAACTTCGTTCACTAATCTCATGAAAGTACTAGGTGCATTAGTTAACCCAAAAGGCATGACTAACCACTCATATAATCCAAACATAGTTTTAAATGATGTTTTCCATTCATACCCCAATTTCATACGAATTTGATGGTATCCACTATGCAAATCAACTTTGGAGAATATTGTAGAGCCACTCAATTCATCAAGCATATCATCTAGCCTAGCAATAGGATGACGATAACGAATAGTAATATTATTAATGCCTCTACAATCAACACACATACATGATGTACCATCCTTTTTCGGCACTAGAATAATAGGAACAGCACAAGGACTAAGGGTTTCGCGTATATAACTTTTGTCCAGAAGCTCCTGTACTTGATGCATAATCTCCTTCATCTCCTTTGGATTGGTACGGTATGGCGCACGGTTTGGCAGTGAAGCACCGGGAATTAAATCTATCTGATGCTCAATCCCTCGAATAAGCGGTAATCCCGGTGGCACGTCTTGTGGAAAGACGTCAGCGAACTCCTGCAAAATGTTAGTGACAGCAGGAGGCAAAGAGGAAGGCATGTCCTTGAATGAAAATAATACCTCTTTGCACACAAAAGCATAGCAAACAGATTTGGTGAAATCTAGCTCATCAATGTCAGATTTGGTGGCAAATAAACATACACTTTTCAATTTAATTTCTCATTTGTTGCTCAAATTCTTTTGCCACAATCTGATTTTCACTCTTATTCTTCTCCTGTTTTGCTTTATTAGCTCTATCAATATCATCTTTCAAAATGAAATCAGGAGTCATAGGAAGCAAAGTAATATTTCTATCCTTATGAACAAGAGTATACTGATTCTTTCTACCATGGTGTACAGAATTTTTATCAAATTGCCATGGTCGACCAAGTAATAAAGAACATGCTTGCATAGGTACCACATCATAATCAACATAATCAGCATATGTAGAGATACTAAAATGCACACGAACAGTACATGTTACCTGAACCTTGCCGTTGTTGTTGAACCATTGGATGTGGTAAGGATGTGATGTGGTCTTGTGCTGAGAGATAGCTTCTCCACCATCTCCATGCTAGCCAAGTTGTTGCAGCTCCCTCCATCTATGATGATGCACACAGAACGTTCCTTCACAACTCCCTTTGTATGGAACAAATTATGCCTCTGATTTTGCTCAGCTTGTGTGACCTGCACACTCGAAACACGTTGAGAAACTAAAAATTCATACCTGTCACCATTTTCAGGAGCCATGTATTGCGTCTCATGATTAGATTCATCTCCATCGTGTTCTTCACGTGTAATAAGAGCCAAAGTCTCCTCATCATAGTCACTAGCGGATTCATACCCACCATCCTTAGTAGCAATCATCACACGCTGAGATTTGCATTCTCGCGCATAATGTCCTCTTCCCTTACAATGACAACAAATAATATCACTTGTGTGCCCTGTTGATGCCATGAAAGAAGAAGAGCTCTGTGCAGGCCCGCCAGGTGTGCTCTTGGCAGATAGTGGTGGTTGTGCCTGCTTTCTTGTATCACGGCTGGAGGTGGCAGCTGATAGAGGTGCTGGTGCAGTTGATGTAGAGCAAAACCCTAGGGGCCGATCTTTCACGTTTGGACTGGATCCTACGGGGGAACATGAAGAACGCACGGAAAACACAAGGGGAAACACGGGGAGAAACACGGGGAGAAACAAGAGAATCACTAAACCGACAAGTAATCGATCATACAAGGGCTAGATCACCGAACACATGAGGTAGCACAATATTCAAAATCAACAAAGGAAAGATACACGAGTAGCCGTTCTTCTCTGTGAGGAGGTCTTGATGGTCTTCCCTAGAAGGGGTCTTGAATCCGCTTGGGGGATCTTCTCCGAAGAGGTCGTGAGCTCCGAGGAGAAGTAACCAAGTGGATGAGCAAGGCTCTCACACAAAATATGAGCTAAACCAATGTTAACCCTAAAACGTACGGGATGAGGGAATATATATAGTCAAAGGGCGAAGGTGTACATGGGTCACGGCCCAAAGGAGCTACGTGCAGACAGAGGGCGCCGGATGTCCGGGCATCGGGCCGGATGTCCGGGCTCTCACGAGGTGCCGGATGTCTGGGCTGGAGGGGCCGGATGTCCGGGCCAGGGGAGTTGACTCTTCTGTTCACTAGATGGGCGACGCCGGATGTCCGCTTGGAGGGGCTGGATGTCCGTGGCTTCGGGAGGCGCTGGATGTCCGGGGCGATCGCCGGATGTCCGGGCTGACGGGGCAAGCTTCTGTGCTCCCTGGACACCGGTGCCGGATGTCCGGGATTTCGGCCGGATTTTCGGTGGGGGCCGGATATCCGGGCTGGACGCCGGATGTCCGGTCCCTGTAGCCTGCAAATGTCTGGGGTCCCTGCAGATGCCTGGCCTTGTGTATCTCCAGGGGCCGGATGTCCGGGGTCCTGGCCGGATGTCCGGTGCCTGGAGGCTGTTCTTGCCTTCTTCCATGGACTTGGGGTCTTGGCCTTCTTCATGTGCATCCTCGGGAGGGTCCTCTTGGTACCTAATCATGCACAACATTCCGGAATGAGGTAGTAGCCATTTCTCGAGAGGATCATATGAGATATCATTAAGGAGAGAAATCACCTCGGTCTCGAGAGCTCTAGCTCGTCCTCTAGTCATGGGCCCTCTTGGTGCTTGGTGAGATGATGGAAGGTCCATTGGTATGACCGAAGGATGCTCCGCATCATCCCCCCCCCCTTGGGAAAGATCCGACCTCGGATCGAAATCCTCATCACCATGGTACGGGGAGAGATCGGGGACGTTGAAGATATCGCTCACGTTGTACTTGTCGCGTGTGAGATCGATCTTGTAAGCGTTGTTGTTGTAGCGTGCTAGCACCTTGAAGGGTCCATCGGCTCGAGGGAGAAGCTTGGACTTGTGTTTGTTGGGGAAGCGGTCCTTGCGAAGGTGTCGCCACACGAGGTCTCCAATGTTGAATATCATGGGATGCTTGTTGATCTTGAGCTTGGTCGCGAGTCGTTGTACTTGGCGCTCGATGGTGTGCCTTGTATCTTCATGCATCTTCTTGATGTAGCTTGCACGGGAACTTGCGTCGAGGTTGGTGCGCTCTTGTATAGGAAGAGGTAGAATGTCCAATGGGGACAACGGGTTGAAGCCGTAGACGACCTCGAAGGCGGACTTGCCGGTCGCCGAATGTCTTGCATGGTTGTAGGCATACTCGGCGATGGGTAGACACTCCTCCCACTCCTTGATGTTCTTCTTGATCAACACGCGAAGTAGAGTGGATAGTGTATGGTTCGTCACCTCCGTTTGGTCGTCGGTTTGAGGATGGTATGCGGATGAGAACAAGAGCTTGATTCCGAGCTTTGCGCATAGGGTCTTCCAAAAGTAACTCAAGAACTTGACGTCGCGGTCGGAGACGATTGCCTTTGGTACTCCATGGAGACGCAAGATTTCCCTACAAAAGAGATTTGCAACGTGTGAAGCATCGTCTATCTTGTTGCAAGGGATGAAATGTGACATCTTAGAAAATCGGTCCACAACAACAAACATGGAATCCTTGCCATTTTGAGTTCTAGGCAAACCAAGTACAAAATCCATGCCAATGTCTTCCCAAGGTTGATAAGGAATAGGAAGAGGCATGTAAAGACCATGGGATTGAGCTTTAGACTTAGCTTTGCGACATGTAGAGCATCGGGTGGTGAAGCATGAGATGTCACGGAACATCTTGGGCCAAAAGTAGTTCTTGGAGAGCGTGGCGAATGTCTTATCTCGTCCAAAGTGTCCCATGAGTCCGCCTCCATGAGCCTCTTGCAAAAGTAGCAAACGAAGAGAAGACTCGGGAATGCATAGTTTGTTAGCTTTCATAAGATAAGCATCCTTGATATAATATTGTTCCCAAGAAGTATGCGTCAAACACTTAGCATAAGGAATAGCAAAAGATGGATCATTAGCATATAAGTCTTTGATGTGCTCAAAACCAATAACATTCAACTCAAGTTTAGTGACAAGAGTGCATATGCGTGAAAATGCATCCGCAACTACATTTTCCTTACCCTTAATGTACTTGATCACATAGGGGAAAGATTCAATAAATTCACTCCATTTGGCATGACGCTTGTTTAACTTAGTTTGACCTTTTAAGTACTTAAGCGTTTCATGATCGGTATGGATGACAAACTCATGAGGTCTAAGATAATGTTCCCAAACATGTAGCAGACGCACTAAAGCATACAATTCTTTGTCATAGATTGGATAGTTAAGTTGATCACCGGAGAGTTTTTCACTAAAATATGCAATGGCTCATTTTTCTTGCATCAAAACTCCGCCAATGTTGGTACCACTTGCATCACAATGAACCTCAAAAGTTTTGTCAAAGTTGGCCAAAGCAAGAATCAGAGCGTGAGTAAGCAAAGACTTGAGCTCATCAAAAGCGGTGGATTGCAAAGATCCCAAACAAAAGGAGCATTCTTCTTACTCAAGGCATGCAAAGGAGCGGCAATAATGCTAAAATCTTTCACAAAGCGACGATAAAAACCTGCTAGACCAAGAAAACTACGCACTTGTTGCAAATTGGTGGGTTGGGGCCAAGTTTTAATTGCTTCAATTTTAGATTCATCAACATGGACACCCTTGGAAGATACAACAAAACCCAAGAAAACCACTTTGTCAACACCAAATGTGCACTTTTTCATGTTTGCATAAAGACTTTCCTTGCAAAGGGTTTGTAAAACAGCCCTAACATGATTAAGATGTTCTTTCATGGTTTTGCTAAACACAAGAATATCATCGAAGTAAACCACAACAAAGACTCCAATATAAGGGCGAAGCACATAATGCATGAGGCGCACGAAAGTACCGGGTGCCTCCGATAAACCCATTGGCATGACTAACCATTCATATAAGCCAAATTTGGTTTTGAAAGTAGTTTTCCATTCATCACCCTCTTGAATGCGAATTTGGTAATAGCCACTTTTAAGATCAATTTTTGAGAAAAAGTTGGCTCCACTAAGTTCATCAAGCATATCATGTAAGCGAGGAATGGGATGCCTATAGCGAACGGTAATAGCATTTATGGGTCTACAATCGGAACACAAGCGGAAACTTCCATCGGGCTTAGGCACGATGGCACAAGGGCTTAAGCTTTCACGTACATGACCGTTGTCGATTAGTTGTTGTACTTGCCATTGAATCTCCTTGGTTTCTTTGGGATTGACACGGTATGGAGCTTTGTTGGGAAGTGGCGCTCCGGGGATGAGGTCGATTCGATGTTCAATGCCTCGTAGAGGAGGTAGACCCGGAGGTAGCTCATCGGGGAAAACATCTTGGAATTCCTGCAAAAGAGATTGAAACACTAAAGGTAGCTCGTGAGAGGTGTTAGTTTTTGGTTCCCCATCCTTGCACACAAGGACAAAGTGCATGACACTCGATGGGTTCTCACACACTTCTCTCATCTCACTTTTTGTGGCAAATAGGACTAAGTTTTTCTCTCTAGGCGAAGAGGCGCTCAAGTTTGGCTTGTGGCTCACACTCACTTTTGGGTGGATCACTTTCTCACTCTTCTCTCTATGATGGGTGGCTTGATTGTCGGCTATCACTTGACTAGGAGACATAGGTCGTAGCACATATTCCTTCCCTTTGATCTTGAAGCTATTGTTATTGGTACGCCCATTATGGATAATACCACGGTCGAATTGCCATGGTCGACCAAGAAGGAGGTGGCAAACGGTCATGGGGACCACATCACACTCGAAATTGTCTTCATATGCACCAATTTTTAAGGAGACTTGGACCGTATGCTCAACTCGTATAGTGCCGGAGTCACTTAGCCATCGAACCTTGTAGGGGTGCGGGTGCTTCTTCTTTACCAATTGAAGCTTGGAGCATAGTTCTTCGCTTGCCAAGTTGTGGCAACTACCTCCATCGATGATTACCTTGACTGACCTTCCATTGATGCCGGCCTTGGTGTGGAAGATATGCCATTGTTGGTCTTCTTCTTGTTGATGTTGAAGAGTCAAGACCTTGGAGACAACAAGAGCGAGGCTCGTATCTTCATCACAAAAGACTTGATCATCTTCATCCTCGTTTACACGCTGGTGCATGGCCACTTGCTCCAGAGATTCCATCTCCTCATCACTCATGGAGTCATATGTGCCATCGTCGTTGAGGATCATGGTGCGCTTGTTGGTGCATCCATAGGACTTGTGACCTCGGCCGCCGCAAGTGAAACACTTGAAGGAGCTTGTCTTGACGGTCTCATCGGTCGGAGTAGATGAAGAAGCACGCGGTTGAAGTTGCTTGTAGTAGGAGGAAGACGACTTGAACTGACGAAGTTTTCTTGTAACTCGTCTTGTCGTTGTTGCTTGGAGAAGGTTTGGTTGATGTAGATGTTGGAGGAGTTGTTGAAGCTTGGTTGTTGGAGAAGCCGTAGGTCTTGGATGAGTATTTGGCATAGTTGAAGTCATCTTGCACTTGACGTTCCGCCTTTGTCGCTTGATGTACGAGCTCAATGAGGTTGGAGTAGGGTTGGAAGTCGGCGATCTTCTTGATGGGATGATTGAGTCCATTCAAGAATCGTGCCATAGTTTGCTCATCATCCTTCGTGACATTGGCACGAATCATGGCAATCTCCATTTCCTTGTAGTATTCTTCAACACTCTTTGTTCCTTGCTTGAGGAGTTGTAGCTTCTTGAAGAGATCGCGGTTGTAGTAGGTTGGCACAAAATGTGCTCGCATGACATCCTTCATTTGATCCCAACTGGTGATTGGAGGTTCACCTCTTGCTTGTCGGCGCTCAAGGACTTGTTCCGACCATATGAGCACATAGTCTTGGAACTCTAGTGATGCCATAGCGATCTTCTTCTCTTCCTCATAGTTGTGCAAACGAAAGATTTTGTCGCCCTTCAATGCCCATGAGAGGTATTCTTCGGGATCATTGCTTCCATTGAACTTGGGAATTGTGAATTTGAGCTTGCCATAGCGTTGCTCTTCATTGTGTTGTTGGCGATGGTGATGATGACGCCCTTGACGTGGAGGGTAATCATCCTCATGTTGCTCTTGGCGTGGAGGAAGTCCATGATCAACTTGCTGTTGTTGAACTTGAGGTTGAGGTGGAGCTTGAGGAGCTTGTGGAGGAGCTTGGGGAACTTGACGTTGCACGCGCGGTTGGTAGTTCCTCTCTTGGATTTCTTCTCGAAGGGTGTCACGCCCAATATGCGACCCTATCCAAAAGGAACTCGAAGGTCCCACCAAGGATAGACCCGCATATTGAAACGCTTTTGCAAGGTGGATATCATTACATCAACATTACATAATAGATGGGGATACATACAAGAGGCATACAATGCCACACGAATACAACATCACAATACATAAGAGCATCATCTGGCTACGGATGAAACACAAACAGAAACTCAAACAACATCCACCCTGCTAGCCCAGGCTGCCGACCTGGAACCTATCCCCTGATCGAAGAAGAAGCAGAAGAAGAAATCCAAAACAAGCAAACATCGCTCTCGCGTCAAGATCATCGCGAAACCTGTACCTGCAACTGTTGTTGTAGTAATCTGTGAGCCACGAGGACTCAGCAATCCCATTACCATGGGTATCAAGACTAGCAAAGCTTAAAGGGAAAGGAAGGGGTAAAGTGGTGAGGCTGCAGCAGCGACTAAGCATATATGGTGGCTGACATACGCAAATAAGAGCGAGAAGAGAGCAAGCAGAACGGTCGTCAACTAGTAATGATCAAGAAGTGATCCTGAACTCCTACTTATGTCAAACATAACCCAGAAACCGTGTTCACTTCTCGGACTCTGCCGAAAAGAGACCAGCACGGCTACACACGCGGCTGATGCGTTTTAATTCGGATCTGGTGTCAAGTTGTCTACAACCGGACATTAACAAATTCCCATCTGCCTATAACCGCAGGCACGGCTTTCGAAAGATTATACCCTGCAGGGGTGTCCCAACTTAGCCCATGACAAGCTCTCGCGATCAATGAAGGAATATACCTTCTCCCAGGAAGACCCGATCAGACTCGGAATCCCGGTTTACAAGACATTTCGACAATGGTAAAACAAGACCAGCAAAGCCGCCCGATGCGCCGACAATCCCGATAGGAGCTGCACATATCTCGTTCTCAGGGCAACACCGGATGAGACATCCTACGAGTAAAACCAGCCCTCGAGTTGCCCCGAGGTGGCCCCGCAGTCTACTCAGTTCGGACCAACACTTAGACAAGCACTGGCCCGGGGGGGGGGGCTAAAATAAAGATGACCCTTGGGTTGGCCGACCCAAGGGAAAGGTATAGGTGGTGGTGAGGCAAATGGTAAAACCAAGGTTGGGCCTTGCTGGAGGAGTTTTATTCAAAGCGAACTATCAAGGGGTCCCATAAATCACCCGACCGCGTAAGGAACACAAAATCCGGGAACATAACACCGGTATGACGGAAACTAGGGCGGAAAGAGTGGAACAACACACTAGACAAAAGGCCGAGTCTTCCACCCTTTACCAAGTATATAGATGCATTAATAATATAAGAGATATTGTGATATCCCAACCAAAAATCCTGTCCACCATGGAGAAATCTTCAACTTCGCCTGCAACTAGCAACGCTATAAGAGGGGCTGAGCAAAAGCGGTAACATAGCCAAACAACGGTTTGCATAGGAAAGGTGTCCAAGGTTAGAGGTTCATGGCAATTTGGGATGGCTTGATAAACAGGTGATAGGTAGCGCAGCATAACGATAGAACGAAACAACTAGCATAGCAATGGTAGTAGTGAGATCCAGGGTAGCGGTCATCTTGCCTGAAATCCCGCTAGGAAGAAGAACGAGTCCATGAAGAAGACGAACGGATGAAGTCACGAAGACGAACCAAGCGTAGACGAACGAATCCTCACGATCGCAACAAAACAGGAACTATCGAAAAGAAGCACACAACATAGGTAAACACACCACACATGAACAAGGCATGATGCACAAACAAGCATGATGCATGACAAGACTAAATGAAGCTACTCATGGCAAGAGATGATGCAAACAAGAGCAACACACTAAGGCAAGTTTAAATGAGGTCGGGAACAACATATAACAATTCCGGAAAGTCCTCATATGCAAATATCGAAGTTGGTCCAGATCTGAATAAACCTTATGTTCAAGTAGTTAAGCAACAAGTTAAGATGCACAAAGATGATCTACACGAGATTCTAGTCAAGTTACATATAAAGTTCATTTAGTTCGGAGCTACGGCCTAGAAGATATGGGCAAAACAAGTTAAACATGGCATTGATGCAAAATGCATACAAACATCAAGAAAACACCTCAAAACAAGGATGCAACATGATAATATGAAACTACATGAAATTCTAAGCAAGTTTCATATAGAGCACACTCAAAACGGAGCAACGGTTCAACACACACTATACAAGTTCAAAGGACAAGCTGTCCAAAACAGCAACTAGGCATATTGCAAGCATCAAAACAACATGCTACAGGATGTCAACATGATAACAAAAGGCATGGACATGATGTACAGGTAAAGCATAACAAAACATGAACACTGAGCTATCTCCAGAAATCACTAGAACATGCTCAAACACACGTGGAAAGATTGCAAGTAATAACAATTTCAGCCTTTGCAGAAAATAACATCAGGTTGCAATGTTTAGAGCTATCAAACAACATGTTATAGGAACTTATAATGGCAAACAAAGGCATGGCATGATTCTACTCAAAGCATAGATCAAAAGTCCCTTACTAACCATAAGCCAAAAAGGATCAGAAAATATGATGGCACCCACGTAAACATGGCATGTTATATTACAGATTCAAACATGGCAGAAACGGAATTATGAAGGCATGTAGATGAGCTTGTGCAACTCACTACAGGGCAATACATGGCATGGCAAGGCAACCAACAGTAAGAAGACATATTTGTGAAGCTAAGAATGGCAATAGCAAGGTCATAGGATGCATGGAACACTAGCAACAATCATGGTAACGACTGAACTAATGTTAACAGGCTGACAGCAACATTATCAAGCAACTTTGGAGCAAGATATGAACAAGCTACAGCAAGATATAAATGCAACCAGGGGCATGGATGGATATAGGATGACATGTAGATCAAAACATGTTTATATAACATCTCCAGATTATGCATAGAATGACTAGTAGCAACATGTTTATATAGCATCACAAAATAACAGATTCAGCCTAGCGAAACAGCAACATCAAGTACACTACTTAACAAGCTCGATTCACTCACCACAAGTCATTGCATGACAATATAAGCATAGCATCATCAAGAAGACATGTTTATGTAACAATCCAAGGCAAGAACAAGTTCATAGCATGCAACGATCAACTATAGCAACCTTGGCAAAATTGAATAACATGTAAACAATCTGCCAGGAAACATTTTGAAGAAAAAGTAGAGCATGCAAATGACATGCTAGACTACTCCATAATTGCAATCAGGGGAATGAATGGATAGACAACAACCATATGTTCAAAACACCCTTACTGAAGTATCTCAAAATATGCATGGATCTCTCTGTAGCATCATGTTTACATGGCATCAAAATAACAGCAGAACAGGGACTAAAATAAGGAATATCACGATGCCTAGTTTGCATGCTTGTGCTAGTCACCACATTGATCATAAAAATGCATGGTAAGCACCTCTGTAAAGAAGACATGGCATAGATCAAAACACATGTAGACATCAGACTCATAGGATGCACACATCAATCATGGCAAAAATGACAAAAGAGCTCGTTCTAACAACAGACAGCAGAAAACATTATGAAGCACTCTTACAACGATGATTCACGCATCAAGATGACCTCAAATGAAAATGACTCAATGGAATGAAATGATGTACTCGTTGAGTCGAACAAATTGACATATTACACGCACGAAACGGAGCTACGGATGCAGAGATACGGCATGACGAACATGGCATGAAAATTACCGCAGAATCGGGGACGGGCATTTTTACCTCCGGGAAAAGTCAACCCGGGACGGAGGCGTTCCGGGACGGAGGGATCCGGGATGGGGACGGCGTTTGGATCCCGGGGTTGGTGGATCTCATCCACCTCCACCGGATCCGGCCGGAGATGAACTCCGATGAGCTCTTCGGCGAGGGGAGGCCGGCGAGGGGCGCGGGGAAGGTCGGCGAGGGGCGGACGATGCGGAGGGCGAGGTCGCCGGCACGGGCGGCGCAGAGATCCGGCAGAGGTCTGGGCGGCTAGCAGGCGGGCGGCCGCGGGCGGAGCCGGACGCGGGCCGCGG
>NC_041387.1:297812945-297820095 GCF_002162155.2 Triticum dicoccoides | reverse complement strand
GGCGCGTGGGACGGGTGACGGGACAGGTGGCGGTGCCCGGTTGGACGGGGGCAACGGCGGGCTGACGTGGCCGGATTTGATTGGCCGGAGCGACGTGGCGGCTGGACATGTCCGGCGGGGTTGGACATGTTCGGCGCGCGAGGGGAGCGGGGCTAGGGTTTCGGGGGGAAAATGATCCGAAAATGGAGAGGGGAAGACGTTTTTATAGGTGGAGGGAGCTAGGAGAGTCCAAATGAGGAGCGGTTTTCGGCCACGCGATCGTGATCGAACGACCGAGAGCATGGAGGGGATTTAGGTGGGTTTTGGGCCACATTGGGAGGGGTGTTGGGCTGCAATGAGAAGGAGGCTTTTGCGGTTACCCGGTTAACCATTGGAGTATCAAACGAACTCCAAATGGCACGAAACTTGACAGGCGGTCTACCGGTGTTATACCAAGGCCACTTGGCAAGCCTCGAGCCATTCCGAGAAAGTTTAACACCCACTCACAACGAGAGACAAAAGGGGGACGCCGGAGGGCATAGGAGTGCCGGATTGCAAAATGGACAACGCGGAAAAGGCTCGGATGCATGAGACGAACACGTATGCAAAATGAGATGCACATGATGACATGATATGAAATGTAGATGATGACATGGCAAAATGCAACACGCAAGCAAATGACATGGCAACAACGACGAATAACTGGCAGACACCTGGCGCAACGAATCCGGGGCGTTACAACACTCCTCCACTAACAAGAGATCTCATCCCGAGATCTTAGGACCAAGACGGAAGGGAAAATGAATGAGGTGAAACAGGAACTCTGGAGAAGAATCAAAGAATTGAGAGCACTCGAGAAGAAGAGAAGAACGATGAGAATGACGAGAATCGGAAGCTCACGGAATCAGACAGACTATGAAAGCACTCCGGTTAGAATGAGATAAGAAACGAATAAGACTGAAAGGATTTAGGCAGCACTCCGGCTGAAAATGGAAGGAATAGAACATGAACTAGGGAAGATGGAATGATACTTGACGAGAGGAACAACACAATACCTCCGGAAGAATTGGAAGAAAGGAACTTAGAAGGAAGGATTGAATGGATTTGAATATCTGAGAAGAATGAAGAAATGCAAAACTCCACTTCATAAGAAATACGGAGAATTAATTGCACTTTGAGATGCAAGAAGGAAGATACTAGAACTCCTTGAACAAGAATCTTGATGAACACTTGAAAGAATGAATTAAATCATGAAGAACCACCATGAAGAACTCCGGTAACAAAAGGATGATAAGATAGAATAAAGGATGGAAAGAATAAGATTAAAGCCTTGCGATGATTTAGATGGGGGTTCCGACGAAATGATCGAGGAAATTTGAACTCCGGAAAAGAAAAGATGAAACACTTGGAACTAGAATTTATTCATCAAGAACAAACTCCGAAGGAAGGGATTACTCACTTGGACGAAATAAGAATAAGATTTATTGTATGTTTATCCTTCATCAAATTAAATTGATGACAAGCAACGGATTCTTCATACTACTTATTCTTCTTGAAAAGGATTGAGAAATGACATATCGCAAACTTGAGAAGGTCTTCATGAACCACCGGTAGGATTGGAAAGAACGAATGAATTGAAATGATAATCAAAGAAAAGAATCTTGAACGAACCACCGTAAGAACTCAAAAATGACTAATGAAAGAGAATGAATCACCGGGAAGAATTAGAAGAACAAATATGCTAGAGGGGATTTAGATGCAAAAGAACGAAGAGATCATGAGCTGATTAACGAACACTTGAGCGAAACGCCGGGGTAAATAGAGAATGATAACTGGGATGATGGCCTCCGGTGAAAAGAAACGGGAAAACAACTTCTGACATACTCCGGATGGGTAAGAAAAGAATATCTGACAAATGGAATAATTCGAGACTGATAACATGAAGCTAGAACCATGAAACTTCGAGAGAACGGGCAAGATTTAGAGGAAAACCTCTTCTTCAATCTTCAATTGACGACGAGAAACACCACCAAAATTACTGAGATACTCCGGGAGAATGAAAAGAGAAGAGGTTGAGCCAACAATGAAAATGATTTGAACGAGATCTTGGAGAAGGCATGTGACTAATGAAATCCATTCTTACGTCACAACTTTGAAAAGAATTGAGAATAATTCCGGGGAAATTAGAAGAGTCAGGTAAGATCCTGGGAAAAGACCTATGTGTTAGGGCCCACTGAAGAGAAAACACCGTTGGAAAGGATTGTTGAAGAGATAGATGATGCACCGGAACAATTGAAATATTTAAATGAGGTGACAACCTCGAATTAATTGGAACACAGACGAATCTCCTGAGATGTCTTGAACACTCCGGAATGATTGAATGGCGAGAGGCAAACGAGCAGGGAAAACACTTGAGCTGAGGGAAAGAATATAATCACTACCGAAGATGGAATTGAATCCACCGGAGAAGAAAAGAGATGAATAATGACGAACCAGACGAGAATTCACTGGTTGAAATAACTGAGGAAATACTAAAGATACTCTGCACGAATGAAATTTATGCTCGAAACAGACTCAGGCTCCGGAAAGAAGAGGGTGGGAGGGCGGGAAAACAAAGGCAACCTGGAAGGGGAAATCGACGAATTTCTTGAAGGGAAAACACCGGTTAAAATCATTGAGGAAAGAATTCAAAGACTTCGCACGAGTAGGATGGATACTCGATTATGGACTCCAGATCCGAGAAGAAAAGGGGTGGGTGGGTGGGAAAAAGAAAACAACTGAGGATTGAACTCAAAGGTGAAGAGGCTCGAGTCGACTAGACGAGAAATGCACCGGATGAAAAGAGCTGGGAACCAACTACCGGAAAACCAACTGCGTGATCCTAAAGAAAAATTTGAAGGGGAAGAGAAGTAATACAAAACACCTACATCAAGATTCCTTACCAGAGCGACGAAGGGGCTGAGGAGTAAAAAGAATTCCTACTCTCCGATATAACTAGACTCCGAAAACAGTTTTCTTCTAGACTCAACAACGGCCAAACTACATGATCAATCAAGGGGGCTCCTAGGGTCGGTCGAGGCTCTGATACCAACTTGTCACGCCCAATATGCGACCCTATCCAAAAGGAACTCGAAGGTCCCACCAAGGATGGACCCGCATATTGAAAAGCTTTTGCAAGGTGGATATCATTACATCAACATTACTTAATAGATGGGGATACATACAAGAGGCATACAATGCCACACGAATACAACATCACAATACATAAGAGCATCATCCGGCTACGGATGAAACACAAACAGAAACTCAAACGACATCCACCCTGCTAGCCCAGGCTGCCGACCTGGAACCTATCCCCTGATCGAAGAAGAAGTAGAAGAAGAACTCCAAAACAAGCAAACATCTCTCTCGCGTCAAGATCATCGCGAAACCTGTACCTACAACTATTGTTGTAGTAATCTGTGAGCCACGAGGACTCAGCAATCCCATTACCATGGGTATCAAGACTAGCAAAGCTTAAAGGGAAAGGAAGGGGTAAAGTGGTGAGGCTGCAGTAGCGACTAAGCATATATGGTGGCTAACATACGCAAATAAGAGCGAGAAGAGAGCAAGCAGAATGGTCGTCAACTAGTAATGATCAAGAAGTGATCCTGAACTCCTACTTACGTCAAACATAACCCAGAAACCGTGTTCACTTCCCGGACTCCGCCGAAAAGAGACCATCACGGCTAGACACGCGGTTGATGCGTTTTAATTCGGATCTGGTGTCAAGTTGTCTACAACCGGACATTAACAAATTCCCATCTGCCTATAACCGCAGGCACGGCTTTCAAAAGATTATACCCTGCAGGGGTGTCCCAACTTAGCCCATGACAAGCTCTCGCGATCAACGAAGGAATAGACCTTCTCCCAGGAAGACCCGATCAGACTTGGAATCCCGGTTTACAAGACATTTCAACAATGGTAAAACAAGTCCAGCAAAGTCGCCCGATGCGCCGACAATCCTGATAGGAGCTGCACATATCTCGTTCTCAGGGCAACACCGGATGAGACATCCTACGAGTAAAACCAGCCCTCGAGTTGCCCCGAGGTGGCCCTGCAGTCTACTCGGTTCGGACAAACACTTAGACAAGCACTGGCCCCGGGGGGGGGGGGCTAAAATAAAGATGACCCTTGGGTTGGCCGACCCAAGGGAAAGGTATAGGTGGTGGTGAGGCAAATGGTAAAACCAAGCTTGGGCCTTGCTGGAGGAGTTTTATTCAAAGCGAACTATCAAGGGGGTCCCATAAATCACCCGACCGCGTAAGGAACGCAAAATCCGGTAACATAACACCGGTATGACGGAAACTAGGGCGGCAAGAGTGGAACAAAACACTAGGCAAAAGGCCGAGTCTTCCACCCTTTACCAAGTATATAGATGCATTAATAATATAAGAGATATTGTGATATCCCAACCAAAAATCCTGTCCGCCATGGAGAAATCTTCAACTTCACCTGCAACTAGCAACGCTATAAGAGGGGCTGAGCAAAAGCGGTAACATAGCCAAACAACGTTTTGCATAGGAAAGGTGTCAAAGGTTAGAGGTTCATGGCAATTTGGGATGGCTTGATAAACAGGTGATAGGTAGCGCAGCATAGCGATAGAACGAAACAACTAGCATAGCAATGATAATAGTGAGATCCAGGGTAGCGGTCATCTTGCCTGAAATCCTGCTAGGAAGAAGAACGAGTCCATGAAGAAGCCGAACAGATGAAGCCACGAAGAAGAACCAAGCGTAGACGAACGAATCCTCACGATCACAACGAAACAGGAACTATCGAAAAGAAGCACACAACATAGGTAAACACACCACACATGAACAAGGCATGATGCACAAACAAGCATGATGCATGACAAGACTAAATGAAGCTACTCATGGCAAGAGATGATGCAAACAAGAGCAACACACTAAGGCAAGTTTAAATGAGGCCGGGAACAACATATAACAATTCTGGTAAGTCCTCATATGCAAATTTCGAAGTTGGTCCAGATCTGAATAAACCTTATGTTCAAGTAGTTAAGCAACAAGTTAAGATGCACAAAGATGATCTACACGAGATTCTAGTCAAGTTACATATAAAGTTCATTTAGTTCGGAGCTACGGCCTAGAAGATATGGGCAAAACAAGTTAAACATGGCATTGATGCAAAATGCATACAAACATCAAGCAAACACCTCAAAACAAGGATGCAACAAGATAATATGAAACTACATGCAATTCTAAGGAAGTTTCATATAGAGCACACTCAAAACGGAGCAACGGTTCAACACACACACTCTATACAAGTTTAAAGGACAAGCCGTCCAAAACATCAACTAGGCATATTGCAAGCATCAAAACGACATACTACAGGATCTCAACATGATAACAAAAGGCATGGACATGATGTACATGTAAATCATAACAAAACATGAACACTGAGCTATCTCCAAAAATCACTAGAACATGCTCAAACACACGTGGAAAGATTGCAAGTAATAACAATTTCAGACTTTGCAGAAAATAACATCAGGTTGTAATGTTTAGAGCTATCAAACAACATGTTACAGGAACTTATAATGGCAAACAAAGGCATGGCATGATTCTACTCAAAGCATAGATCAAAAGTCCCTTACTGACCATAAGCCAAAAAGGAACAGAAAATATGATGGCACCCACGTAAACATGGCAAGTTATATTACAAATTCAAACATGGCAAAAACAGAATTATGAAGGCATGTAGATGAGCTTGTGCAACTCACTACAGAGCAATACATGGCATGGAAAGGCAACCAACAGTAATAGGACATATTTGTGAAGCTAAGCATGGCAAGAGCAAGGTAATAGAGTGGATGGAACACTAGCAACAATCATGGTAACAACTGAACTTAATGTTAACAGGCTGACAGCAACATTATCAAACAACTTTGGAGCAAGATATGAACAAGCTACGGCAAGCTATAAATGCAACAAGGGGCATGGATGGAAAGAGGATGACATGTAGATCAAAACATGTTTATAGAACATCTCCAGATTATGCAAAGAATGACTAGTAGCAACATGTTTATATAGCATCACAAAATAATAGATTCATCCTAGCGAAACAGCAACATCATGTACACTACTTAACAAGCTCGATTCACTCACCTCAAGTCATTGCATGACAATATAAGCATAACATCATCAAGAAGACATGTTTATTTAACAATCCAAGGCAAGAACAAGTTCATAGCATGCAAGGATCAACTATAGCAACCTTGGCAAAATTGAATAACATGTAATCAATCTGCCAGGAAACATTTTGAAGCAAAAGTAGAGCACGTAAATGACATGCTAGACTACTCCATAATTGCAAGCAGGGGCATGAATAGATAGACAACAACCATATGTTCAAAACACCCTTACTGAAGTATCTCAAAATATGCATGGATCTCTCTGTAGCATCATGTTTACATGGCATCAAAATAACAACAGAACAGGGACTAAAATCAGCAATATCACGATGCCTAGTTTGCATGCTTGTGCTAGTTACCACATTGATCACAAAAATACATGGTAAGCACCTCTATAAAGAAGACATGGCATAGATCAAAACACATGTAGACATCAACCTCATAGGATGCACACATCAATCATGGCAAAAATGACAAAAGAGCTCGTTCTGATAACAGACAGCAGAAAACATTATGAAGCACTCTTACAACGATGATTCAGGCATCAAGATGACCTCAAATGAAAATGACGCAGTGGAATGAAATGATGCACTCGTTGAGACGAACAAACTGACATATTACACGTACGAAAGGGAGCTACGGATGCAGAGATATGGCATGACGATCATGGCATGAAAATTACTGCAGAATCGGGGACTTAGGCATTTCTACCTCTGGGAAAAGTCAACCCGGGACGGAGGCGTTCCGGTACGGAGGGATCCGGGATGGGGACGGCGTTTGAATCTCGGGGTTGGTGGATCTCATCCACCTCCACCAGATCCGGCCGGAGATGAACTCCGACGAGCTCTTCGGCGAGGGGGAGGCCGGCGAGGGGCGCGGGGAAGGCCGACGAGGGGCGGACGACGCGGAGGGCGAGGTCGCCAGCGCGGGCGAGGCGCGGCCTGCCGAGCGGCGCGGGCGGCGCTGAGATCCGGCAGA
>NC_041387.1:297784226-297812498 GCF_002162155.2 Triticum dicoccoides | reverse complement strand
ACGGGACAGGCGGCGGCGCCCGGTTGGACGGGGGCAGCGGCGGGCTGACGTGGCCGGATCTGATTGGCCGGAGCGACGTGGCGGTTGGACATGTCCGGCACGCGAGGGGAGCGGGGCTAGGGTTTCGGGGGGAAAATGATCCGAAAATGGAGAGGGGAAGACGTTTTTATAGGTGGAGGGAGCTAGGAGAGTCCAAATGAGGAGGGGTTTTCGGCCACGCGATCGTGATCGAACGACCGAGAGCATGGAGGGGAGTTAGGTGGGTTTTGGGCCACTTTGGGAGGGGTGTTGGGCTGCAAAGAGAAGGAGGCTTTTGCGGTTACCCGGATAACCGTTGGAGTATCAAACGAACTCCAAATGGCACGAAACTTGACAGGTGGTCTACCGGTGTTATACCAAGGCCACTTGGCAAGCCTCGGGCCATTCCGAGAAAGTTTAACACCCACTCACAACAAGAGACAAAAGGGGGACGCCGGAGGGCATAGGAGCGCCGGATTGCAAAACGGACAATGGGGGAAAGGCTCGGATGCATGAGACGAACACGTATGCTAAATGAGATGCACATGATGACATGATATGAAATGCAGATGATGACATGGCAAAATGCAACACGCAAGCAAATGACATGGCAATGACGACGAATAACTGGCAGACACCTGGCACAACGAATCCGGGGCGTTACAAAGGGCTTCCTCTTGATTGCGCCGTTCGCGATTGCGGTTGGCGATGGCTCGACTTGATTCTTGAAGGGCACATTGCGCCTCAAGAGCTTGCGCTTCACATAGTTGTTGTTGAAGATGTTGAGCCTCGGCGTCTTGTTGCTCTTGGTATAGACGCGCTCGTTCTTCTTCTTCTTGGCGACGAAGATGTTGTCGTTCTTGAGCTTGGGAAAAAGCTACTTTATTTGATTGAGGACGAGGGACTTGCTCATCGGCTTGCTCTTGTGAATGCTTGGCGTGTAGCGGGTTGCGAGATGCATGACGGTCTTGACGCGCGGCTCGTCGAAGAGTGTTCGATGACGGTGTACTTGAGTCGGAGAAGGATTCGTCGAAGTGTCGACTTGAGTGGCTCCATCTTGAGTATGACGATGTAGAAGGAGGCCGGTTGACTAACAAGGCGCGGATCTTGTCCATTCTTGCGTCGTTCTCTTGCTTGTGTGCGTCGAGCTTGTTATCGAAGTAGTCTCGTGTACGTTGCTCGGAGAGTCGCAAGTCGGTGGCGAGGTTGTCGATGCGGTCGTTCATTGCTTGTTGCTCTTGATGTAACGCTCGTTGTGCACCAAAGAGGTGGCTCTTGGTGACGTATGATGACATGTCATCATCTTGCTCGATGAAGAGTGGGTTGGTAGAAGTACTCGGCCTATGCATCATTCCAAGAAAAACTGTGAGTGGTAGCAGGAGAAGAACTTATACCAATGTACCTTTGACCGAAGTTGATGATGAATCAAGTTCACTCAAATGCGGACAATGAAATAGCACTATTGGTACCAATTCTTGTCGGTTCTCACACCTACACAAGTAAAAGCTTATGGTGGAGCTTGGTTAGGATGGTGGCATAAAATTTGATGCAATTGAAAGTGAGATTCAATAATGCTGGAAAAGATTCACAAATTTGCAAATGAAACAAGTAGACCAAGCTAGTAGGTGTACACGGAAACACACACGCAAATAGATAAATGGGATTGTGCAAACCAAAAGTGAGCCAAAATGTGGAATCCACGAATATGCTCTTGTTGCACAATACTAGAGAGACGCTAGCACGATGGCACAATAGGCGGATATGGAGCTTGTGCACAACCTACTAGGCAAAAATGCAACGATCTCTATCCCAAGTATGCTATATGTATGGTATTTCGGTGCTATGATCCAAGAAGATCTTATATGACAATCTTAATGTAGTATGATGATATGGTTCTTGCTTATAAGCTCTTTGCTTATATTTCCTCTTTGCTTAAAAGCTTGGGTGGCTCTTTCACTTTTGAGCTCTTTTCTCATGCAAAATTTCACGAACCAAGATAGCAATTGTGTATGCTATGACAACTTTGTGACACACAAGTTGATTCCAAGATATGCACCACCATGGTATGGTATGTATGCTATGGAGTATGATCACTAATGTGCACAAGTCACGTTGCCGGCAATACTCAATGGCTAGTCTCGATGGGTAAGCTACACAAAAGTAAGGCCATGTGGGGTATCAATGCAATTGCAAGGTATGAAAAAGATGTCGTCGAAGTTACCGTCCTTGGCGATATTGAGTAGTCAGTGGAGATGAGCAGTGGTGATGGTGACGTCGAACCGTACCTATATAGCCGAAACACAATAGGACACGGGAACCACAACTCAACATCTCAAAGACCAAAACGTGTCAAAATCGACATAGGGGGTAGCAATGAGAGGTGGTGGTATGTTTGGAAAGTGTTGGGGGTATGCGAAGTAAGCGTGGGCACCGGGGCAAAATTGGGCAAAAGTATGGGGAAATGGGCGCGGGGGATGGAGTTGCTGCTCCCAGGTGCCGGATGTCCGGGTCAGCTGCCGGATGTCCGGGGTGCCGGATGTCCGGGGGACACGGGGCGGATGTCCAAGCGCTGGACCGGGGACGAACACGATGAACTCCATGGGAAAAATTGCAACTCCGGGGCAAATTCGGACAAATTGGTGGATGGAAATCGTGGGAGAGGTGGGGAAAAGCTAGATCAACTCGATGCAAAGCAGATCCGTGGATCAACTCCAACAAAACTTCATCACACCAACAAATCACAAAAAAAAATTGGGGCTATTTTTTGGTGGGGATTTTCGGATTTAGGACGAAAACAACAAAATCAAGCTAGAAAACACGGGGTAGGGGCTCCAAAAACGTGATCAACGTGGCTCATGATACTAAGATGATGTAGAGTGGAACCCTAGGGGCCGATCTTTCACGTTTGGAGTGGATCCTATGGGGGAACATGAAGAACACGCGGAAAACACAAGGGGAAACACGGGGAGAAACAAGAGAGTCACTAAACCGACAAGTAATCGATCATACAAGGGCTAGATCGCTGAACGCATGAGGTAGCACAAGATTTAAAATCAACAAAGGAAAGATACACGAGTAGCTGTTCTTCTCCGTGAGGAGGTCTTGATGGTCTTCCCTAGAAGGGGTCTTGAATCCGCTCGGGGGATCTTCTCCGAAGAGGTCGTGAGCTCCGAGGAGAAGTAACCAAGTGGATGAGCAAGGCTCTCACACAAAATATGAGCTAAACCAATGCTAACCCTAAAACGTATGGGATGAGGGAATATATATAGTCAAAGGGCGAAGGGGTACATGGGTCACGGCCCAAAGGAGCTGCGCGCAGGCAGAGGGCGCCGGATGTCCGGGCGTTGGGCCGGATGTCCGGGCTCTCACGAGGTGCAGGATGTCCGGGCTGGAGGGGTCGGATGTCCGGGAAAGGGGAGTTGACTCTTCTATTCACTAGATGGGCGACGCCGGATATCCGCTCGGAGGGGCCGGATGTCCGCGGCTTCGGGAGGCGCCGGATGTCCGGGGCGATCGCCGGATGTTCGGGCTGACAGGGCAAGCTTCTGTGCTCCCTGGACACCGGTGCCGGATGTCCGGGATTTCGGCCGGATTTCCGGTGGGGGCCGGATGTCCGGGCTGGATGCCGGATGTCCGGTCCCTGTAGCTTCTTCTGCAGATGCCTCGCCTTGTGTATCTCTAGGGGACGGATGTCCGGGGTCCTGGCCGGATGCCCGGTGCCTGGAGGTTGTTCTTGCCTTCTTCCATTGGTTCTCTTCTTCCATGGACTTGGGGTCTTGGCCTTCTTCATGTGCATCCTCGGGAGGGTCCTCTTGGTACCTAATCATGCACAACATTTCGGATTGAGGTAGTAGCCATGTCTCGAGAGGATCATATGAGATATCATTAAGGAGAGAAGTCACCTCGGTCTCGAGAGCTCAAGCTCGTGCTCTAGTCATGGGCCCTCTTGGTGCTTGGTGAGACGATGGAAGGTCCATGGGGATGACCGAAGGATGCTCCGCATCAGCAGTGGAAGTAGAGGATGCACGCAGTGTCCATGATGAAGGTCGACCTGCAGAAAAGTTAGTTCGCGCCAATGCTTGTCGATCCTACACTTCACGTTCAGCTATACAAGCAAGGTGGAATAAACGAGTGATATTAGTATACTCCTTATACTCTAGAATGGTCTAAATCTCTCTAATTAATCCACCCATAAAACGTGCAAGCATAGCTTCATTCTCCTCAACAATACCACATCTAATCATGCCAGTTTGTAATTCCTAATATTCTTCTACAGAATTTTTTCCTTGTCTTAAACGCTGCAATTTTTGAAGCAATTCACGTTGATAATATGGTGGAACCCAACGAGTACGCATAGTAGTTTGCAAAGCAGCCCAAGTAGCTGGAATAGGATATAGTCTACAATGTTCAGACCACCATACACATGCAAAACTAGTGAAAGCACAAACAACAGCAGCAACCCGTCTCTCGTCGGAATGTTGTAAACATGGAAAATGTTGTTCAGTTTCTAACTCCCAAGTAAGATATATATCAAGAACATATCTACCCTCAAATGGAGGAATATTCAATTTCAGTTTAGGAACATGGTAATGATCTCGTACCTAAGGTGGTGGTGCAGGCCTACCATTGAGATTATATACCTGAGGTCGACCTACTGGTGGTGGTGCTGGTGGCTGCACGTAGTTCTGATTTTGATCAACCTCATCCTCATAATCGCCCGCATACTCATCATCCTCCTGGGTACCAGCAACACCAGTAGCAGGAGCCAAAGAAGCATCAACAACAAGTACAGCAGCGCCAGAAGTTTGGCCATCCTCAAGAGGAACACGCTTCGTTCGTCCATACTGATTCGGAAGGAGGCGTTGTTGTTGTCATTGCTGATGTGCGATAGGTGCAGCCGGTGGTGGTTGTGGAAAAGTGCGAGCAAATCATTAAACTTGTTATCAAGCTTTGTTTCGAACGTCCTCTCAATGCCATCTATCTTCTCCATGGCCTCTTCAAATATGTTTAGCACATCTTGCACCTGCCCACTCATCATTTGCTGAAATTTATCATGTAGTTGTTTGTTCGTCAGGTTCTCCCAATCAGTCTCATCGGCTTGTGATCCTGCCATGGTTAGAAGCAAATAGAAACACACAAGAATATGATCCTACAGACTACTAGGAAGTGGTGGTGGTGTATCACAAACTCGTCAAGCAAATCTTAAATTCTTACCAGTTCTTACCCAGCAGCAGGTGGTAATCGGCAACCGTTGGAGTCAAAACTCTCAAAGCTTGGATAGAACGATGGCCAGGGAGAGTACAATGCACGACGTAGATATATGTGGAGCTGGGAAGGCTTATGATATGGTAGCAAAAAGGATCAGCAATAATCAATTCAGAGATACAAAGTTGAATAAACGCTCAACGACGGTACTATGCTAGTCCTAGGCTAGATTGTGCTAGAGACACGAGCCTGGAATACTAACAAAATCACGACGCTGTACGGAAACAAGGGAGAAGCACACTCTGATTTTTTGGGCTCTTTTTTTTGGTTCCCCGGACCCAAAAACTGGAAACGGGTCAAAAAAACTTTCTATAATTGCGACTGTCTCAATACGCTTGGAAACACCTAAAAATAGGATAGCCAGAATTTTTTTTGTCAAGTGCTTTTTTGGAAAACTTTGGGCCTAAACAGAGGGTGGTTTCTAGATTCTTCTTTTTGGAAACCAACCTCTTCTACGGACGGCAAAAGATTGCTGGAATCCGAAACCAACTCAGACAGGGAAAACACAAATCTGGAAATAGATGGATCTCGAAAGTTAACCTAATATGAGATGGACTCGAAGGGGTGGTGGTATATGGATGTGGGTTGATGGTGGTATATGGACTCGGATCGGTGTTGGTATATGGACTCAAAGCAGTGGCGGATAAGCGGTGATGGTAGATCGCAGGGATGATGTATCGGTGTGGTGGTGGGGCTGCGGATGATGATGGTGCGGCAGCGGCGTGAATACCCGTGAACAGAACTCGAAACTCTAAAAGACTAGACGCTAAGACCAGCAACTAAACACGATGATGCAACCGAAAATTCAACAAAGCAAAATACTAAAAATACAATGCAATGGTTAAGACTAGTTCGGATATGATGAACTAACCCTAATTTTTTTGTGTGGCTCTTTCGTGGACTGTAGGTATGAAGAACAGACTCGATCTAAACTACGAAAAATGTAAAATCTCACTGAGCAACCTGAAAATCTGATACCACTTGATAGAGGCAAAGGTGTCCCGATGTTTCGATGAGATGGTGGCAATCATTTTCTGTGGGAGTCGACCTTAACGATCCGACTAAGAACGTGCGAGATGTCGCGCCTTAGCAATCACTACACCGGAGAAGGTTTCCTACGAGGAGCATGTTCAACCTGACCACGAGGGTTTGTTTCCTGCGAGCAAACGAAGAACAAGCAAGAAACTGAGATTGCAATCTGGATATTGTGAATATAAGATGAAAATTATTGATGAAAATGGGGTTCTGTGACGTCTTTGTCTAGTCGTTGAACACAAACGAAGTACGCGAAGTTGTAGCTATGACGAACTTTAATCTAAACAAAACCCAAAGTCTAAACGGTGCCCTAAGGGCTGTATATATGGAGAAAGAGGAGGGAATTTCGTGGCCCTTGGTGGAGGGGTCCGAAACCAACCCTATCTCTTGTTTCCCCACACATACAGACTCTATAAATAGCCTATAGTTATGTATTTCGAAATTACATGGGCCTGGCCCAATAATAAGGTGACGCAGCACCTAGGATAGCCTCAGGACGAAATTTATGAAGTGGCATCTTGTATATTTCGTCCAAGGCTTCATGCACTCATTATGGTGGCTTCAAAGTCCTGAAATCATCACTTGTAACCCCGTTCTTGTTCCCCTTGCACATGCCATCATCTCCATGCTTGTTCTTGCTCCAATGTTCAACCTTCTCCAAGCCAGGCCCTTCATTTGTAAGCAAAACAAGTGTATCCAATTTAGGCAGCATCATATTCTCATGAACATTAGAATCATTACCAAGAAACGAAAGTACCTGATAATTTAATTGGCATGCGCGAGCTCTAGTAATTGGTCCTGTATATGTAGCAGTAGGGGCTGTGGGTGTAACAATGGTATTCATGTCCTCATCAATATTCGTATGCGTTTTTGTTCATATCATTAACGAGCTTAACAAGCTAAACGAGCCAGCTCTCGAGTTATACGAGTCGAGCCAATCTTGGATTCGGGCTCATTATATTAACGAGTCGAGTCAAGTTAGCTCGTTAACGAAACGAGCTTTCGCGAGTCGAGCCGAGCTGGCTCGACTCGGCTCGATTTCTAGCCCTAATCCCCAAGCTTAATTACTGCTCGTCCTCGAGTAGGTAAATGATAAAAACAGAATTTTTTATGTGGAATGCTACCTAGCATAATTCTCAATGTAATTTTCTTTATTGTGGCATGAAAGTTCAGATCCAAATGATTTTAAATAAAAGTTCATATTGACATAAGAAATAGTAATACTTCAAGCATACTAACTAAGCAATCATGTCTTCTCAAAATAACATGGCATTAGAAGGTTCATCCCTACAAAATCATATAGTTAGGCTATGTTTCATTTTCATTACACAAAATACTCCCATCAAGAATAACCCTGGTTAGCCAAGCAATTGGTTCATGCTTTTTAACGCGCTTCAGCTTTTTCAACTCTCACGCAATACATGAGCGTGAGCCATGGATATAGCACTATGGGTGGAATAAAATATAATGATGGAGGTTGTGTGGAGAAGACAGAAAAGGAGAAAGTCTCACATTGATGAGGCTAATCAATGGGCTATGGAGACGCCCATCAATTGATGTCAACATGAGTAGTAGGGTTTGCCATGCAACGGATGCACTTGAGCTATAAATGCATGAAAGCTCAACAACAGAAACTAAGTGGGTGTGCATCCAACTTGCTTGCTCACAAAGACCTAGGGCATTTTGAGGAAGCCCATCGTTGGAATATACAAGCCAAGTTCTATAAAAAAATCCCCACTAGTATATGAAAGTGACAACATAAGAGACTTTCTATATGAAGAACATTGTGCTACTTTGAAGCACAAGTGTGGAAAAGGATAGTAACATTGCCCCCTTTTTTATTTTATTTTCTTTTTTTGGGCCTTTCTTTTTTTTCTTTTTTTTCTTTGGCCTTTTCTTTGGCCTTTCTTTTTTTATAAGGGACAATGCTCTAATAATGATGATCATCACACTTCTATTTATTTACAACTCATGAATTACAACTCAAAACTAGAACAAGATATGACTTTATATGAATGCCTCCGGCGGTGTACCGGGATGGGCAATGAATCAAGGCTGACATGTATGAAAAATTATGCATGGTGGCTTTACCACAAATACGATGTCAACTACATGATCATGCAAGGCAATATGACAATGATGATGCGTGTCATGATAAACGGAATGGTGGAAAGTTGCATGGCAATATATCTCGGAATGGCTATGGAAATGCCATGATAGGTAGGTATGGTGGCTGTTTTGAGGAAGATATAAGGAGGTTTATGTGTGATAGAGTGTATCGTATCACGGGATTTGGATGCACCAGAAAAGTTTGCACCAACTCTCAAGGTGAGAAAGGTCAATGCACGGTACCGAAGAGGCTAGCAATGATGGAAGGGTAAAAGTGTGTATAATCCATTGACTCACATTAGTCATAAAGAACTCATATATGTATTGCAAAAGTTCTATTAGCCCTCGAAGCAAAGTACTACTATGCATGCTCCTTGGGGGGAGGTTGGTAGGAATTAACCATCGCGCGCCCCTGACCTCCACTCGTAAGGAAGGCAATCAAAAGAGCATCCCATGCAACAAATTTGTTACACAACTTTTACTATATGTGCATGCTAGGGACTTGCCAACTTCAACACAAGTATTCTTTAAATTCACAATTACCCAACTAGCATGACTCTAATATCACCACCTCTATATCTCAAAACAATTATCAAGCATCAAATTGATCATAGCATCCAATTCACTTCCTATGATAGTTTTATTATACCCAACTTGGATGCCCATCATTCTAGGACAATTTTTTTAACCATAGCAAATACCATGCTGTTCTAAAAGACTCTCAAAATGATATAAGTGGAGCATGATAGATCAACAATTTCTACAAAATCAAGCCACCGCCATGCTCTAAAAGATATAAGTGAAGCACTAGAGCAAAAATTATCTAGCTCAAAAGATATAGGTGAAGCACATAGAGTATTCTAATAAATTCCAAATCATGTGGGTTTCTCCCAAAAGGTGTGTACAACAAAGATGATTGTGGTAATCTAAAAAGCAAGGACTCATATCATACAAGACGCTCCAAGCAAAACACATATCATGTGGCTAATAAAAATATAACTCCAAGTAAGTTACCGATAGACGAAGAGGAAAGAGGGGATGCCTTCCGGGGCATCCCCAAGCTTAGGCCTTTGGTTATCCTTGAATATCTTGGGGTGCCATGGTCATCCCCAAGCTTAGGCTCTTGCCACTCCTTATTTCATAGTCCATCAAATCTTTACCCAAAACTTGAAAACTTCATAACACAAAACTCAACAGGAAATCTCATAAGCTCCGTTATTGCAAGAAAAAAACCACCACATAAGGTACTGTAATGAACTCATTCTTTATTTATATTGGTGTTAAATCTACTGTATTCCAACTTCTCTATGGTTCATACCCCCCGATACTAGCCATAGATGCATCAAAATAAGCAAACAACACACAAAAACAGAATCTGTCAAAAACAGAATAATCTGTAGCAATCTGTAACTTTCGAATACTTCTGGAATTCTAAAAATCCTAAAAAATAGGAAGTCATGTGCAATTTTTCTATTTATATACTGCAAAAAGAATCAACACAAAAGCACGTTCCTGTGATTTACTAAACTTATTTTCGTGCGCGCAAAAGTTTCTGTTTTCAGCAGAATCAAATTAACTATCACCGTAGGTTATCCTATAGGTTCTACTTGGCACAAACACTAATTAAAACATCAAAACACATATAAACAGAAGCTAGATGAAATATTTATTACTAAACAGAAGCAAAAAGCAAGGAACAAAAATAAAATTGGGTTGCCTCCCAAGAAGCGCTATCATTTAAAGCCTTTTAGCTAGGCATTGATAATTTTAATGATGCTCACATGAAAGACAAGAATTGAAGCGCAAAGAGAGCATCATGAAACACGTGACAAACACATCTAAGTCTAACATACTTCCTATGCATAGGCATATTAAAAGCAAACAAATTTGCAAGGCAAGCAAAAACTAGCATATGCAAGGAATAAGAAAGAGACGATAGCAATCTCAACATGACGAGAGGTAATTTAGTAAGATAAAAATTTCTACGACCATATTTTCCTATCTCATAATAATTACATGTAGGATCATAGGAAAATTCAACAAAATAGCTATCACATAACAAATTCTCAACATGATCCACATGCATGCAAAGTTGACACTCTTCCAAAATAGTGGGATTAACATTAACTAAAGTCATGACCTCTCCAAACCCACTTTCAATATTATTGCAAACATTATTATCAATCTCATATTCATCATGGGGATTAAATAAATTTTCAAGATCATAAGAAGAATCACCCCAATCATGATCATTGCAACAAGTAGTAGACATAGCAAAACTAGCATGCCCAAGCTTAAGGTTTTGCATATTATTAGCACAATTGACATCAAGAGAATTTATAATAACATCATTGCAATCATGCTTTTCATCGAAGGAACTATCAAGTATGGGTGCAATAGCAACGATCTCATGTTTAACATAAGGAACTATAGCAAATTCATCTTCATAAATGTTGGCATCATGGCCACAAGAATAGCAAGCATCATGTTCATCAAGGGATATTTCAATCAAATCATCGGAATCATAATTATCTATAGATTCATGCATATCATTATTTTCTTCCAAAGCAATGATCATTCTTTCACTAAATTCTTTGACATAGACATTATGAGCATAATTTTCATAGCAATATTTAAGTATGTCAAAATTTTCAGATTCGTAGAGAGTAATTTTTTAAGTCAAAGAAAGAACTTCATAAGCACCCTTAAAAGCAACAAATTCTTCAATTTGTTTGATATCATAGTAACTATAAACACCCCTTGCATAAGAAGATAAGATTTAATTTTCATTAAACTCACATAGGTAGGGAAGGTGTTTTTTAGGGTTCTTAGAGCAACAAGTAAAATCATTAATTTCACAAAGATTCCAAACATAACACAACAATCTTTTTATTTGATCCCATAAGAGTCTCCCTTTTTAAGACAAACGATGATACAGGCAATGGTGTCCCGTCTTTCGATGAGATGATGGATATCGCTTTGGTGGAAGTCGACTTTGACGATCCGAATACGAACGTGCGAGGACGTCGCGCCTTAGCAATCGCTAAACCAACTCCGAGAGGTTATTGACCACACCGGAGCACGATCAACCTGACCACGAAGGTCTATTTCCTGCAGGCAAACAAAGAACAAGCAAGAAACTAAGATTGCAATCTGGATATTGCGAATATAAGAGGAAAGCTTTATTGATCAAGGTGGGGTTCTGTGACGCCTTTGTCTGGTCATTGAACACAAACGAAGTACGCGAAGTTGCAGCTATGGCGAACTTTAATCTAAACAAAACCCAAAGTCTAAACGATGCCCTAAGGGTTGTATATATGGAGGAAGAGGGGGGAATTTCGTGTCCCTTGGTGGAGGGGTCCGAAATCAACCCTATCTCTTGTTTCCCCACACATACGGACTCTAAAAATAGCCTATACTTATGTATTTCTAAATTACATGGGCCTGGCCCAATAATAAGGTGACGCAGCACCTAGAATAGCCTCGGGACGAAATTTATGAAGTGGCATCTTGTATATTTCGTCCAAGGCTTCATGCACCCATTATGGTGGCTTCAAAGTCCTGAAATCTTCACTTGTAACTCCGTTCTTGTTCCCCTTGCGCATGCCATCATCTGCTTGCTTGTTCTTGCTTCAATGTTCATCCTTCTCCAAGCTAGGCCTTTCATTTGTAAGCAAAACAAATGTATCCAATTTAGGCAGCATCATATTCACATGAACACTAGAGTCTTTACCAAGAAACAAAAGTACCTGGTAATTTAGTTGGCGTGTGCGAGCTCTAGTAATTGGTCCAGTATGTATAGCAGCAGGGGTTGTGGGTGTAACAATGGTATTGATGTCCTCATCATCCTCCCCTTCTTGAAATGAAGTCGGCCTCGACGGAAGTTCATCTTTCTCACCCAAATAAGGCCGCAAATCTACAATGTTAAAAGTGGGACTAACCCCAGAATCTACAGGCAGCTCAAGTTTATATGCATTATCATTTATTTTCTCCAACACCTTAAAGGGAGCATCAGCACGTGGCATTAGCTTTGATTTGTGCAAATCAGGAAATCTATCCTTACGCAAATGTAACCAAACAAGATCTCCAGGTGCAAACACAACATGTTTTCTACCCTTATCTCCAGCAAGTTTATATTTAGCATTCATACGCTCAATGTTTTCCTTAGTTAACTCATGCATTTTTAAAATCAATTCAGCATGTTGTTTAGCATCAAAATTAACCTTCTCCGAAGATGGAAGAGGCAACAAATCAATAGGTGCACGAGGTAGGAAACCATACACAACTTCAAAAGGGCACATCTTAGTAGTAGAATGCAATGAACGATTATAAGAAAATTCAATATGAGGCAAGCATTCCTCCCACATTTTCTTATTATTCTTCAAAACAGCCCTAAGCATAGTAGACAATGTTCTATTGACTACTTCAGTTTGTCCATCAGGTTGGGGTGACAAGTAGTACTAAAAAGCAGTTTAGTCCCCAACTTAGCCCATAAACATCTCCAAAAGTGGCTAAGAAATTTAGTATCACGATATGAAACAATAGTATTTGGCACACCATGCAAGCGAATAATTTCACGAAAGAACAAATCAGCAACATTAACAGCATCATCGCTTTTATGACATGGTATAAAGTGTGCCATTTTCTAGAATCTATCCACGACAACAAATATGTTATCCCTCCCCTTCTTTGTTCTAGGTAAACCTAAAACAAGGTCCATAGATATATCCTCCCAAGGAACACTAGGTATAGGCAAAGGCATATATAAACCATGAGGATTGAGTCGTGACTTAGCTTTTTGACATGTACTGCAGCGAGCAATAAAACGCTCAACATCCAGTCTCATCTTTGGCCAAAAAAATGTGTAGCAAGTACGTCCTCCGTCTTCTTCACGCCAAAGTGTCCCATTAGTCCTCCTCCATGCGCCTCCTACAACAACAAAAGACGAACGGAGCTAGCTGGAATGCATAGCTTGTTAGCACGGAACACAAATCCATCATTAACGACGAACTTGTTCCATGTTCTTCCTTCTTTACTATTCTGCAATACATCTTTAAAATCAGCATCATTCACATATTGATCTTTGATGGTCTCCAAACCAAATATTTTGAAGTCAAGTTGTGAAAGTATAGTATAGCGATGAGACAATGCATCAGCAATAACATTTTCTTTACCCTTCTTGTGTTTAATGACATAAGGTAAAGTCTCAATGAATTCAACCCATTTAGCATGTCTACGATTCAGTTTAGCTTGACTTTTAATATGTTTCAAAGATTCATGATCAGAATGTATAACAAATTATTTGGGCCATAAATAATGTTGCCATGTTTCTAAAGTCCGAACAAGAGCATATAGTTCTTTATCATAAGTAGAATAATTCAGACTAGGCCCACTCAATTTTTCATAAAAGTATGCAACAGGTTTGGCATCTTGTAATAACACACCTCCTAATCCAATTCCACTAGCATCACATTCAAGCTCAAAAGTCTTATTAAAATCAGGAAGTTGGAGTAAAGGAGCATGTGTCAACTTATCTTTCAATACCGTGACGGCTTCTTCCTGTGCGGAACCCCAAAGAAAAGGCACATCCTTCTTTGTAAGCTCGTTGAGAGGTGCAGCAATGGTGCTGAAATCTCTCACAAAACGCCTATAGAATCCAGCGAGGCCAAGAAAACTCATCACTTGTGTGACCGTTGTGGGCTGTGGCCAACTCTCAATAGCTTCAATCTTGTCTTTGTCAACTTCAATTCCCTGTGGAGTAACAAGATAGCCAAGAAAAGATACTCGGTCGATGCAAAAGGTGAACTTCCCAAGGTTACCAAACAAACGTGCATCACATAGAGCAATAAAAACAGCACGTAAATGTTCCAAATGTTCTTCCAAAGATCTGCTATAAATCAATATTTCATCAAAGGAAACTACCACAGAGCGTCCAATGAAAGCACGTAAAACTTCGTTCATTAATCTCATGAAAGTACTAGGTGCATTAGTTAACCCAAAAGGCATGACTAACCACTCATATAATCCAAACTTAGTTCTAAATGTTGTTTTCCAATCATCTCACAATTTCGTACAAATTTGATGGTATCCACTATGCAAATCAACTTTGGAGAATATTGTAGAGCCACTCAATTCATCAAGCATATCATCTAGCCTAGGAATAGGATGACGATAACGAATAGTAATATTATTAATGCCTCTACAATCAACACACATACATGATGTACCATCCTTTTTCGGCACTAGAATAATAGGAACAGCACAAGGACTAAGGGATTCGCGTATATAACCTTTGTCGAGCAGCTCCTGTACTTGACGCATAATCTCCTTCATCTCCTCTGGATTGGTACGGTATGGTGCACGGTTGGGTAATGATGCACCGGGAATTAAGTCAATCTGATGCTCAATCCCTCGAATTGGAGGTAATCCCGGTGGCACGTCTTGTGGAAAGACGTCATCGAACTCCTGCAAAATGTTAGTGACAGCAGGAGGCAAAGAGGAAGGCACGTCCTCGAATGAAAATAATGCCTCTTTGCACACAAAAGCATAGCAAACAGATTTGCTGAAATCTAGCTCATCAATATCAGATTTAGTGGCAAGTAAACATGCACTTTTCAAGTTAATTTCAGAAGAAACACTAGATGGTTTACTATTAGGCTTCATTTGTTGCTCAAATTCTTTTGCCACAATCTCATTTTCACTCTTATTTTTCTCCTATTTTGCTTTATTAGCTCTATTAATATCATCTTTCAAAATGGAATCAGGAGTGATAGGAAGCAAAGTAATATTTTTATCCTTATGAACAAGAGTATACTGATTGTTTCTACCATGGTGTACATAATTTTTATCAAATTGCCATGGTCGACCAAGTAATAAGGAACATGCTTGCATAGGTACCACATCACAATCAACATAATTAGCATATGTAGAGATACTAAAATGCACACAAACAGTACGTGTTACCTTAACCTTGCCGCTGTTGTTGAACCATTGGATGTAGTAAGGATGTGGATGTGGTGTTGTGGTGAGAGATAGCTTCTCCACCATCTCCATGCTAGCCAAGTTGTTGCAGCTCCCTCCGTCTATGATGACGCGCACAAAACGTTCCTTCACAACTCCCTTTGTATGGAACAAATTTTGCCTCTGATTTTGCTCAGCTTGTGTGACCTCCACACTCAAAACACGTTGAGAAACTAAACATTCATACATGTCAGCGTCTTTAGGAGTCATGTATTGCGTCTCATGATCAGAATCATATCCACCATGTTCTTCACGTGTAATAAGAGCCATAGTCTCCTCATCATAGTCACTAGCGGACTCATACCTACCATCCTCAGTAGCAATCATCACACGCTGAGATTTGCATTCTCTCGCATAATGACCTCTTCCCTTACAACAACGACAAATAATATCACTTGTGTGCCCTGTTGATGCCATGGAAGAAGAAGAACTCTATGGAGGCCCGGCAGGTGCGCTCTTGGCAGATAATGGTGGTTGTGCCTGCTTTCTTGTATCACAGCTGGAGGTGGCACCTGACGGAGGTGCTGGTGGAGTTGAAGTAGAAGATGCACGCGGTGTCCATCATGAAGGTAGGCCTGCAGAAAAGTAAGTTCGCGCCAATGCTTGTCGATCCTGCACTTCACGTTCAGCTTTACAAGCAAGATGGAATAAACGAGTGATATTAGTATACTCCTTATACTCTAGAATGGTCTGAATCTCTCTATTTAATCCACCCATAAAACGTGCAATCATAGCTTCATTCTCCTCAACAATACCACATCTAATCATGCCAGTGTGTAATTCCTGACAATATTCTTCTACAGAATTTTTCCCTTGTCTTAAGCGCTGCAATTTTTGAAGCAATTCACGTTGATAATATGGTGGAACCCAACGAGTACACATAGCAGTTTTCAAAGCAGCCCAAGTAGTTGGAATAGGATATAATCTACAATGTTCAGACCACCATACACATGCAAAACTAGTGACAGCACAAACAGCAGCGACAACCCGTCTCTCCTCAGGATAGTGTAAACATGTAAATCGTTATTCAGTTTCTAACTCCCAAGTAAGATATCTACCCTCAAATGGTGGAATATTCAATTTCAGTTTAGGAAGATGGTCATGATCTCGTACCTGATGGAGAGCCCTACCATTGTGATTATTTGCATGTGGACGACCTGGTGGTTCTAGTGTAGGTGGTTGCACGTAGTTCTGATTTTGATCAACCTCATCCTCGTAATCTCCCACATAATCCTCCTCCTCCGCATAAGCAGCAGGAGCCACAGAAGTATCAATAGCAGCACCAACAGTTTGGCCCAATGCAAGAGGGACACGGCTCGCTCGGCCAAGGGCTGTTTCGTGACGTGGAGGTAGTCGTCGTCGTTGTTGTTGTAGAGGTGCGTTAGGTGCAGCGGGTGGTGGTGGTGGAAGACGTGCGAGCAATTCATTAAACTTGTTATCAAGCTTTGTTTCGAACGTCTTCTCCATGCCATCTATTTTCTCCATGGCCTCTTCAAATCTGTTTAGCACATCTTGCACCTGTCCACTCATCATTTGCTGAAATTTATCATGCAAATCCTTATTCGTCATGTTCTCCCAGTCAGTCTCGTCGGCTTGTGATCCTGGCATGGTTAGCAGCAATAGAAACACACAAGAATATGATCCTACAGACTACTAACAAGAGGTGGTGGTGGGTGTCACAAATCCGTCTAGCAAATCTCAAATTCTTACCAGTTCTTACCCAGCAGCAGGCGGTGATCGGCAACCGTTGTAGTCAAAACTCTCAAAGCTTGGATAGAGCGATTACCAGGTAGAGTCGAATGCACGATGTAGATATATGTGGAGCTGGGAAGGCTTATAATATGGTAGCAAAAAGGGTCAGCAATAATCAATTTAGAGATGCAAAGTTGAATAAATGCTCAACGACGGTACTGTGCTGGTCCTAGGCTAGACTGTGCTAGAGACGCGAGCCTAGAACACTAACAAAATCACGGCGTTGCACGTAAACAAGGGAGAAGCACACTCTGGAAAAAAAATTGCTCTTTTTTTGTGCTCTATTTTTTTTGCACTCCTCTTTTTTTTGCGAAAAATCACTATAATGGCGAGTGTCTCAAAACTCTTCCCACGTCAAACTGACAGGATGGGCACGAAATTTTTTTGGCATTTTTTTTCGGAAATCAGGGCAGCGACGACGAAAAAGTGCGGCAAAAAATCACTATGATGGCGAGTGTCTCAAAACACTCCCTGGGACCTAAAAATAGGATAGGGAAAAAATATTTTCGTCTCCAAAATTTTGGCCTAAAAACTGCCCGGGGGTCTCCAGACTCTTTTTTTTCCGAAACCTACTCAGGCAAGGAAACACGAATCGGAAATTAGATGGATCTCGGACAAACCTACTACAAAAAGAACTCGGATTGGTGGTGGATATATGGTGGTAGGATATGGCAGCGGTGGTGGTATATGGCAGCGGTGGTAGTATATGGATATGGATCGGTGGTGGTATATGGATACGGATTCGGAGCGGTGGTGGTAGGTGGCAAGGGCGATGATGATGGTGCAGCGTCGGCGTGACAACTTATGACCAGAACTCGAAACTCTAAAAGACTAGACGCTAAGACCAGCAACTTGACGCGACGATGCAACCGCAAATTCAACAAAGCAAAATACTGAAAAGACTATGCAAAGGCTCAGACTGGTTTGGATAGGATGAACTAACCCTAATTGTTTTTGGCTTTTTTGTGGACTATAGGTATGAAGAACAGACTCGATCTAAACTATGAAAAAATGTAAAATCTCACCGAGCAACCTGGAAATCTGATACCACTTGATAGAGGCAAAGGTGTCCCGTCTTTCGATTGATGATGGATATCGCTTTGGTGGAAGTCGACTTTGACGATCCGACTACGAACGTGCGAGGACGTCGCGCCTTAACAATCGCTAAACCAACTCCGAGAGGTTATTGACCACACTGGAGTACGATCAACCTGACCACGAAGGTCTGTTTCCTGCAGGCAAACGAAGAACAAGCAAGAAACTAAGATTGCAATCTGGATATTGAGAATATAAGAGGAAAGCTTTATTGATCAAGGTGGGGTTCTGTGACGCCTTTGTCTGGTCGTTGAACACAAACAAAGTACGCGAAGTTGCAGCTATGGCAAACTTTAATCTAAACAAAACCCAAAGTCTAAACGATGCCCTAAGGGTTGTATATATGGAGGAAGAGGGGGGAATTTCGTGGCCCTTGGTGGAGGGGTCCGAAATCAACCCTATCTCTTGTTTCCCCACACATACGGACTCTAAAAATAGCCTATACTTATGTATTTCGAAATTACATGGGCCTGACCCAATAATAAGGTGACGCAGCACCTAGAATAGCCTCGGGACGAAATTTATGAAGTGGCCTCTTGTATATTTCGTCCAAGGCTTCATGCACCCATTATGGTGGCTTCGAAGTCCTGAAATCATCACTTGTAACTCCGTTCGTGTTCCCCTTGCGCATGCCATCATCTCCATGCTTGTTCTTGCTCCAATGTTCATCCTTCTCCAAGCTAGGCCCTTCATTTGTAAGCAAAACAAATGTATCCAATTTAGGCATCATCATATTCTCATGAACATTAGAATCTTTACCAAGAAGCGGAAGTACCTGGTAATTTAGTTGGCGTGCGCGAGCTCTAGTAATTGGTCCAGTATGTATAGTAGCAGGGGCTGTGGGTGTAACAATTGTATTGATGTCCTCATCAAACGGTGACGCACAAAATGAGCATGCTCATCTAAAGATTTCCCATCAACTAGGCTAGTTGGGGTTTCAGCACGAGCGCATAAGGATTGAAGATGATCCAAGTAGAACACTTTAAGTGGATCCATATCAATAGATTTTTGGCAAGCAAAGATGCAAGCAAGTAGAAGGCACATGGAAACACAAACAAAAAGGCATACGGGAAGAAGGCAAAGAAAAGGCAAAGGTGAAGTGGGGGAGAGGAAAACGAGAGGCAAATGGCAAAATATTGTAATGCGAGGGAGATGAGTTTGTGATGGGTACTTGGTATGTCTTGACTTGAGCGAAGACCTCCCCGGCAACGGCACCAGAAATCCTTCTTGCTACCTCTTGAGCACTGCGTTGGTTTTCCCTTGAAGAGGAAAGGGTGATGCATCAAAGTAACGTAAGTATTTCCCTCAGTTTTTGAGAACCAAGGTATCAATCCAATAGGAGGCTCCTCAAAAGTCCCACACACCTACACAAACAAACAAGAACCTCGCAACAAACGGGATAAAGGGGTTGTCAATCCCTTCACGAAAACTTGCAAAAGTGAGATCTGATAGAGATAATATGATAAGATAAATATTTTTGGTATTTTTATGATATAGATTGGAAAGTAAAGTATCAAATAAAAGTAGATGGAAAACTTAATGATAAAAGATAGACCCGGGGGCCATAGGTTTCACTAGTGGCTTCTCTCAAGATAGCATAACTATTACGGTGGGTGAACAAATTACTGTCGAGCAATTGATAGAAAAGTGCATAGTTATGAGAGTATCTAGGCATGATCATGTATACAGGCATCACGTCCGCAACAAGTAGATCGAAATGATTCTGCATCTACTACTATTACTCCACACATCAACCGAATCCTGCCTGCATCTAGAGTATAAAGTTCAAGAAGAATGAAGTAACGCATTAAGAAAGATGACATGATGTAGAGGGATAAACTCATGCAGTATGATATAAACCCCATCTTTTTATCCTCGATGGAAACAATACAATACGTGCCTTGCTGCCCCTGCTGTCACTGGGAAAGCACACCGCAAGATTGAACCCAAAGCTAAGCACTTCTCCCATTGCAAGAAAGATCAATCTAGTAGGCCAAAACAAACTGATAATTCGAGGAGACTTGCAAAGATAACCAATCACACATAAAAGAATTCAGAGGAGATTCAAATATTTCTCATAGATAAACTTGATCATAAACCCATAATTTATCGGATCTCGACAAACACAAGGAAAAAAGAGTTACATAGAATAGATCTCCAAGAAGATCGAGGAGAACTTGGTATTGAGATCCAAAGAGAGAGAAGAAGCCATCTAGCTAATAACTATAGACCCGAAGTTCTGTAGTAAACTACTCACAACTCATCGGAGAGGCCTTCGAGATGATGTAGAGGCCCTCCATGGTCGATTCCCCCTCCGGCAGAGCGCCAGTGAAGGCACCAAGATGGGATATCGCGGATACAGAAGGTTGCGGCGGTGGAAATAGTTTTTCGTGGTGCTCCTGGATGTTTTCAGGGTACATGGATATATATAGGAGGAAGAAGTAGGTCGGTTGAGCCACGAGGGGCCCACGAGGGTGGGGGGCGCGCCGGGCACCCTTGTGGCCGCCTCGTTTGCTGCTTGATGTCCACTCCAAGTCTCCTGGATTGCGTTTGTTCTGAAAAGATCAATCCCGAAGGTTTCATTCCGTTTGGACTCCGTTTGATATTCCTTTTCTTCGAAACACTGAAATAGGCAACAACAAAAATTGGGCTGGGCCTCCGGTTAGTAGGTTAGTCCCAAGAATGATATAAAAGTGTAAAGTAAAGCCCATAAACATCCAAAACGGGTAATATAATAGCATGGAACAATAAAAAAATATAGATACGTTGGAGATGTATCAGGGATAACTTTCTTTAGTGTTGATATTTTGAAAGACATGGTTGCTTGTTGATATGCTTGAGTATTGAAATCTTCATGTCAAAACTAGACTATTGCTTTGAATCATAAAAAAGTCCATAAGTCCAAGCTACAAAAGAAAAAAATATGTGTTGAACATGTCAGGCAGCATTCCACATCAAAAAATATGTTTTTATCATTTACCTACTCAAAAAATATGTGCTGTTTTTTGCTTGTTTTTTACTTCGCAGAATATCACTATCAAACGGAGTCAAACGCAGTGGAACTTTTTGGAGATTTTTTTTGGACCAGAAGAAAACTTGGGGGTGAAGAAAGGACCAGAGGGGAGTTCCATGGGGACAGCAAGACACCATGGCGCACCCTGGTGGGTTGTGGGGCCCATGGGGGCCTCCTGCATCGCCTCTTCGCTCTATAAATAACGAAATATTCCAGAAACCTTAGGGGAGTGGACGAAACACGATTCCGGCCGCCGTAAGTTCCAGAACCACGAGATTCAATCTAGATCCCTATTCTAGCACGAGCACAATCACAGAGGGGTTCATCATCCTCATTGGTGCTCCTCCGATGATGCATGAGAAGTTCACCATAGACCTACGGGTTCGTAGGTAGTAACTAGATGGCTTCTTCTCTTTTTTTGATTTAGTTAGGCCAACTAGATTGATTTTTCTTACCATGGGAAGCAGTGCTTTGTGATGGGTTCAATCTTCCAATGTCCTCTCGCAGTGATAGAAGGGGTAGCGAGGCACACAGGTATCGTTCCTATTAAGGATAACAAGATGGGGTCTATTCCTACATGAATAGATCTTGTCTACATCATGTCATCGTTCTTATTGCATTACTCCGTTTCTCCTTGAACTTAATACACTAGATGCATGTTGGATAGCGGTCGATGTGTGGAGTAATAGTAGTAGATGCAGAATCGCTTCAGTCAACTAATCTTGGATGTGACACCTATATATTGATCATTGCCTTGGATATCGTCATAATTATTTGTTCTTCTATCAATTGCCCAACAGTAATTTGTTTACTGATACGTCTCCAACGTATCTATAATTTTTTATTGTTCCATGCTATTATATTATCTGTTTTGGATGTTTAATAGGCTTTATTATACACTTTTATACTATTTTTGGGACTAATCTATTAACCGGAGGCCCAGTCCAAATTGCTATTTTTTTTGCCTATTTTAGTGTTTCGCAGAAAAGGAATATCAAACGGAGTCCAAATGGAATGAAACCTTCAGGAGAGTCGTTTTTGGAACAAACGCAATCCAAGAGATTTGGAGTGGATGTCAAGGAATCAACGAGGAGGCCACGAGGCAGGGAGGCGCGCCCACGGGGGTATGCGCGCCCCCCACCATCGTGGGCCCCTCGTGGCTCCCTGACCGACTTCTTTCGCCTATATATACTCATATACCCTGAAAACATCCGAGAGCACCACGAAACCCTATTTCCCCCACCGCAACCTTCTGTACCCGTGAGATCCCATCTTGGGGCCTTTTCCGGAGGGGGAATCGATCACGGAGGGCTTCTACATCAACACCATAGCCTCTCCGATGAAGTATGAGTAGTTTACCTCAGACCTTCGGGTCCATAGTTATTAGCTAGATGGCTTCTTCTCTATCTTTGGATCTCAATACAAAGTTCTCCTCGATGTTCTTGGAGATCTATTCGATGTAATACTTTTTGCAGTGTGTTTGTCGAGATCCGATGAATTGTGGGTTTATGATCAAGATTATCTATGAACAATATTTGAATCTCCTCTGAATTCTTTTATGTATGATTTGTTATCTTTGCAAGTCTCTTCGAATTATTAGTTTGGTTTGGCCTACTAGATTGATCTTTCTTACAATGGGAGAAGTGCTTAGCTTTGGTTTCAATCTTGTGGTGTCCTTTCCCAGTGATAGCAGGGGCAGCAAGGCACGTATTGTATTGTTGCCATCGAGGATAAATAGATGGGGTTTATATCATATTGCTTGAGTTTATCCCTCTACATCATCTCATCTTACCTAATGTGTTACTATGTTCTTATGAACTTAATACTCTAGATGCATGCTAGATAGCGGTCGATGTCTGGAGTAATAGTACTAGATGCAGAATCATTTCGATCTACTTGTCACGGACGTGATGCCTATATACATGATCATGCCTAGATATTCTCATAACTATGCACTTCTCTATCAATTGCTCGACAATAATTTGTTCACCCACCGTAATACTTATGTTATCTTGAGAGAAGCCACTAGTGAAACCTATGGCCCCCGGGTCTATTTTCCATCATATAAGTTTCCGATGTATTTTATTTTGCAATCTTTACTTTCCAATCTATATCATGAAAATACCAAAAATATTTATGTTATTATCTCTATCAGATCTCACTTTTGCAAGTGGCCGTGAAGGGATTACCAACCCCTTTATTGCGTTGGTTGCAAAGTTCTTACTTGTTTGTGCAGGTACGAGGGATTTGAGTGTAGCCTCCTACTGGATTGATACCTTGGTTCTCAAAACTGAGGAAAATACTTACGCTACTTTGTTGCATCACCCTTTTCTCTTCAAGGGAAAACCAATGCATGCTCAAGAGGTAGCAAGAAGGATTTCTGGCGCCATTGCCGGGGAGTCTACGCACAAGTCAAGACATACCAAGTACCCATCACAAACTCTTATCCCTCGCATTACACTATTTGCCATTTGCCTCTCGTTTTCCTCTCCCCGACTGCACCTTTGCCTTTTCTTTGCCTTCTTCCCCCTTTTTTTGATTTGTGTTTCCATGTGCCTTCTATTTGCTTGCATCTTTGCTTGCTAAAAATCTATTTATATGGATTCACTTAAAGTGTTCTACTTGGATCATCTTTGATCCTTATGCGCTTGTGCTGAAACCCCACCTAGCCTAGTTGATGGGAAATATTTAGATGAGCATGCTCATTTTGTGCGTCACTGTTTGTCTGAAAAAGGGAGACTCTTATGGGATCAAATAAACAGATTGTTGTGTTATGTTTGGAATCTTTGTGAAATTTATGATTTTACTTGTTGCTCTAAGAACCCTAAAAAACACCTCCCCTACCTATGTGAGTTTAATGATAATGAAATCTTATCTTCTTATGGAAAGGGTGTTTATAGTTACTATGATATCGAACGAATTTGTCGTTTTTAAGGGTACTCATGAAGTTGCTTCTTGGATTGAAAAGTATGATATTACTCTCTACAAATCTAAAAATCCGAACATACTTAAATATTGCTATGAAAACTATGCTCATAATGCCTATGTTAAGGAATTTATTGAGAGAATGACCGTTGCTTTGGAAGAAAATAATGATATGCATGAATCTATAGATAATTATGATTCTGATGATTTGATGAAATATCCCTTGATGAACATGATGCCGATATTTATGAAGATGAATTTGCTATAGTTCCTTATGTTAAACATGACGTTGCTATTGCACCCATACTTGATATTTCCTTCGATGAAAAGCATGATTGCAATGATGTTATTATAAATTCTCCTTATGTCAATTGTGCTAATAATATGCAAAACCCTAAGCTTGGGGATGCTAGTTTTGTTGTGTCTACTACTTGTTGCAGTGATCATGATTGGGGTGATTCTTCTTATGATCTTGAAAATTAATTTAAGCCCCATGATGAATATTAGATTGATAATAATGTTTGCAATAATATTTAAAGTGGGTTTGGAAGAGTGTCAACTTTAGATCCCACATATTTGGAGAATGTTCAATCTTATGAAGTTTTTGATAAAAGTGGGTTTGGAGAGGTCATGACTTTAGTTAATGTTAATCCCACAATTTTGGAAGCGTGTCAACTTTGCATACATGTGGATCGTGTCAAGAATATGTTTTGTGATAGCTATATTGTTGAATTTCTTATGATCCTACATGTAATTATTATGAGAGAGGAAAATATGGTTGTAGATTTTCATGTTACTAAATTACCTCTCGTTATGTTGAGATTGCTATTGTTTCTCTCTTCTTCCTTGCATATGGTAGTTTGTGCTTGCCTTGATAATTTGTTTTCTTATAAAATTCCTATGCATAGGAATTATGTTAGACTTAAATGAGTTTGTAACATGTTTCATGATGCTCTCATTGTGTTTCAGTTATTATCTTTCGTGTGAGCATCGTTGAAATCTTATGCCTAGCTAGGGGCGTTACACGATAGCGCTAGTTGGGAGGCAACCCAATTTTTTTTGTTCTTTACTTTTTGTTCCTATTTAGTAATAAATAATTCATCTAGCCTCTAGTTAGATGTGCTTTTATGTTTTAATTAGTGTTTTTGCCAAGTAAAACGTATAGGATCTTCTTGGGTGATAGTTAATTTGATCTTGCTGAAAAACAGAAACTTTTGCGCACACGAGAATATTTTTCATAAATCACAGAAACGTGCTTTTCAGTTGATTCTTTTTGCAGAAGATTAATAAACAAATTATCTAGGATTTCCTATTTTGGAAGAAGTTTTGGGGTTCTATAAGTATTCTAAAGTAACAGATTGCTACATACTGTTCTGTTTTTGACAGATTCTGTTTTCCGTGTGTTGTTTGCTTATTTTGATGAATCTATGGCTAGTATTGGGGGGTATGAACTATAGAGAAGTTGGAATACAGTAGGTTTAACACAAATATAAATAAAGAATGAGTTCTTTACAGTACCTTAAAGTGGTGGTTTGTTTTATTTTGCTAACGGAGCTCATGAGATTTTCTGTTGAGTTTTGTGTTGTGAAGTTTTCAAGTTTTTGGGTAAAGATTTGATGGATTATGGAATAAGGAGTGGAAAGAGCCTAAGCTTGGGGATTCCCAAGGCACCCCAAGTTAAAATTCAAGGAAAACCAAAAGCCTAAGCTTGGGGATGCCCCGGAAGGCATCCTCTCTTTCGTCTTCGTCCGTCGGTAACTTTACTTGATGCTATATTTTTATTCACCACATGATATGTGTCTTGCTTGGAGCGTCTTGTATGATTTGAGTCTTTTCTTTTTAGTTTACCACAATCATCCTTGCTGTACACACCTTTTGGGAGAGACACACGTGAATCGGAATTTATTAGAATACTCTATGTGCTTCACTTATATCTTTTGAGCTAGATAATTTTGCTCTAGTACTTCACTTATATCTTTTTAGAGCACGGCGGTGGTTTTATTTTATAGAAATTATTGATCTCTCATGATTCACTTATATTATTTTGAGAGTCCTTTAGAACAGCATGGTAATCGCTTTGGTTAAAATTTTAGTACTAATATGATGAGCATCCAAGATAGGTATAATAAAAACTATCATATAAAGCACATTGAATACTATGAGAAGTTTGATACTTGATGATTGTTTTGAGATATGAGGATGGTAATATTAGGGTCATGCTAGTTGAGTAGTTGTACATTTCAGGAATACTTGTGTTTAAAAGTTTGCGATTCCCGTAGCATGAACGTATGGTGAACCGTTATGTGATGAAGTTGGAGCATGATTTATTTATTGATTGTCTTCCTTATGTGTGGAGGTCGGGATCACGCGATGGTTAACTCCTACCAACCCTTCCCCTAGGAGCATGCATTTAGTACTTTGTTTTTATAACTTGTAGATTTTTGCAATAAGTATGTCAGTTCTTCATGACAAATGTTGAGTCCATGGATTATACGCACTCTCACCCTTCCAGCATTGCTAGCCTCTCTTGTGACGCGCAACTTTCACCGGTATCATAAACCCACCATATACCTTCCTAAAAACAGCCACCATACCTACCTATTATGGCATTTCCATAACCATTCCGAGATATATTGCCATGCAACTTTTCACCGTTACGTTTATTATGACATGCTCCACCATTGTCATATTGCTTTGCATGATCATGTAGTTGACATCGTATTTGTGGCAAAGCCACCATTCATAATTCTTTCATACATGTCAATCTTGATTCATTATCCCGGTTCACCGCCGGAGGCATCCACATAGAGTCATATTTTGTTCTAAGACTCTTGAGTTGTAAGTAGATTAAAGTGTGATGATCTTCATTATTAGAGCATTGTCCCATGTGAGGAAAGGATGATGGAAGCAATGATTCCCTCACAACTTTGGATGAGTCCCCGGACTTAAAAGAGGCCAAAGAAGCCCAAAAAAAGAAGAGGCCAAAGAAGCCCACCAAAAAAATGAGAGAAAAAGGGAGAAGGGACAAGGTTACTATCCTTTTACCACACTTGTGCTTCAAAGTAGCACTATGATCTTCATGATAGAGAGTCTCCTATGTTGTCACCTTCATATGCTAGTGGGAATTTTTCATTATTGAACTTGGCTTGTATATTCCAATGAGGGGCTTCCTCAAATTGCCCTAGGTCTTCGTGAGCAAGCAAGTTCGATGCACACCCACTTAGTTTCTTTTGATGAGCTTTCATACACCTATAGCTCTAGTGCATCCGTTGCATGGCAATCCCTACTCACTCACATTAATATCTATTAATGGGCATCTCCATAGCTCATTGATATGCCTAGTTGATGTGAGACTATCTTCTCCTTTTTGTCTTCTCCACAACCACCATCTTATTCCACCTATAGTGTTATGTCCATGGCTTAGGCTCATGTATTGCGTGAAGATTGAAAAAGTTTGAGAATAATAAAGTATGAAACAATTGCTTGGCTAAAACCGGGGTTGTGCATGATTTAAATGTTTTGTGTGATGAAGATAGAGCATAGCCCGACTATATGATTTTGTAGGGATAACTTTCATTGGCCATGTTATTTTGAGAAGACATGATTACTTTGTTAGTATGCTTGAAGTATTATTACACTTATGTCAATATTAAACTTTTGTCTTGAATCTTTCAGATCTGAACATTCATGCCACAATAAAGAAAAATACTTGATAATTATGCTAGGTAGCATTCCACATCAAAAATTCTATTTTTATCATTTACCTACTCCAGGACGAGTAGGAATTAAGCTTGGGGATGATTGATACGTCTCCAACGTATCTATAATTTTTGATTGTTCCATGCTATTATATTATCTGTTTTGGATGTTTAATGGGCTTTATTATACACTTTTATACTATTTTTGGGACTAACCTATAACCGGAGGCCCAGTCCAAATTACTTTTTTTGCCTATTTTAGTGTTTCGCAGAAAAGGAATATCAAACAGAGTCCAAACAGAATGAAACCTTCGGGGGAGTCGTTTTTGGAACAAACGCGAT